>NC_143485.1:44999943-45299943 GCF_027475165.1 Benincasa hispida | reverse complement strand
TTGGGGCACCAAATGAGCTCATTTCCCAAAACCGTATGGCACACAGCTTTTTTTCTTCGTTCTTATCCCCTGGATTCGTTTTCGAATTTTCACCCTCCGGAAAGTTCGTGCACAAAAATTGGGCCTCGAGGCAGCCCCGTCAAACACCAGGGCCGTTTGGGGCAACAAATGAGCTCCAATCTCAAAATCTTCTGGTGCTTTTTTTCATTGTTCTTAACCCCTTGGTTCGTTTTCCCGTTTTCGTCCAACGGAAAGTTGGCGCACAAAAATTGGGCCTCGGGAGCTGTTTCGGGCACCAAATGAGCTTCGTTCCTAAAACCGTCTTACGCAATACTTTTTTTCATCGTTCTTAACCCCTAGGTCCATTTTTACGTTTTTGCCCGATAGAAAGTTCACACACAAAAATTAGGCCCCAAGCAGCCCACTGGACCCCGGGAGCCATTTGGGGCACCAAATGAGCTCAGTTCCAAAAATCATGTGGCACATGGGTTTTTTTCATCATTCTTAACCCCTAGGTTCGTTTTCACGTTTTCTCCTGGTAGAAAGTTCATGCTAAAAAAATTGGGCCCCAGGGTAGCCCACCGGTCCCCGAGAGTCGTTTGAGGTACCAAATGTGCTCCGTTCCCAAAACCGTCTGACGTATGGCTTTTTTTTCATCGTTTTTAATCCCTGGGTCCGTTTTCACCCAATGGAAAGTTCGCGCACAAAAATTTGGCCCCGGGGTAGCCCCACTGGGCCCGATAGCCGTTTGGGGCACCAAATAAGCTCTGTTCGCAAAACCTTCTGGCGCATGACTTTTTTTATCGTTCTTAACTCTTGGGACCATTTTCGCGTTTTCGCTCGACAAAAAGTTCGTGCACAAAAATTTGGCCCCAGGACAGCCCCGCCAGGCCCGAGAGTCGTTTGGGGCACCAAATGAGCTTCGTTCGTAAAACCTTCTAGTGCACGGCTTTTTTTCATTATTCTTAACCCTGAGTCCCTTTTCGCTTTTTCACCCGGTGGAAAGTTCGCTCACAAAAATTGGGCCCTAGGATAGCCCTGCCGGGCCTGGGAACTATTTGGGGCACCAAATGAGCTTCTTTTGCAAAATCGTCTGGCGAACGGCTATTTTCATCATTCTTAACCCCTGGGTCAGTTTTCACCCGACAGGAAGTTCACGCATAAAATTTGGGCCCCAGGGCAGCCCCACCAGGCCCATAGCCATTTGGCGCACCAAATAAGCTCCATTTACAAAATCGTCTATTTGTATGGCTTTTTTTCATCATTCTTAACCCTTAGGTCCATCTTCGCATTTTCGCCCGGCAGAAAGTTCGCACACAAAATTTGGGCCCCGGAGCAGTCTCGCCGGACCTGATAGCCATTTGGGGCACCAAATGAGCTCCATTCGCAAAATCGTCTGTCGGCCAGCTATTTTTCACCCTTTTTAACCTCGGTTCCATTTTCGCGTTTTCGACCGGCAGAAAATTCGCGCACAAAATTTGGCCCCTGGGCAGCCCTGTCGGGCCCGATAGTCGTTTGAGGCACCAAATGAGCTACGTTCGCAAAATGGTCTGTCGCACGACGTTTTTCATCATTCTTAACCCTTGGGTCCGTTTTTGCCCGGAGGAAAGTTCCCGCACAAAAATTGGGCCCCAAGGCAGCTCTGTTGGGCCCGAGAGTCGTTTGGGGCACCAAATGAGCTTCGTTGGTAAAACCGTCTGGCGCACGACTTTTTTTCATCGTTCTTAACTCCCGGGTTAGTTTTCGCGTTTTCGCCCGACGAAAAGTTAGCGCACAAAAATTCGACCTCGGGGCAGCCCTGTCGAGCCCGATAGCCGTTATGGACACCAAATGAGTTCCATTTGCAAAATCGTGTAGCGCACGACTTTTTTTCATTGTTCTTAACTACTAGGTCCATTTTCATGCTTTCACCGGGCAGAAAGTTCGCGCACAAAAATTCGGCCTCGGGACATCCCCGACGAGCTCGATAGCCATTGATAGCCATTTGGGACACCAAATGAGCTTCGTTCCCAAAATCGTTTGAGGTTGGCAACTAAACACAAGGGTTGCGCTCGTTGCAGGACTTAACCCAACACCTTACGGCATGAGCTGACGACAGCCATGCACCACCTGTGTCCGTGTTCTCGAAGGCACCCCTTTCTTTCAAGAGGATTCGCGGCAAGTCAAGCCCTGGTAAGGTTCTTCCCTTTACATCGAATTAAACCACATGCTTCACCACTTGTGCGGGCCCCCGTCAATTCCTTTGAGTTTCATTCTTGCGAACGTACTCCCCAGGCGGGATACTTAACGCATTAGCTACAGCACTACACGGGTCGATACGCACAACGCTTAGTATCCATCATTTACAGCTAGGACTACTGGGGTATCTAATCCCATCCGTTCCCCTAGCTTTCGTCTCTCAGTGTCAGTGTCGGCCCAGTAGAGTGCTTTCGTCGTTGGTGTTCTTTCTGATCTCTACGCATTTCACCGCTCCACCGGAAATTCCCTCTGCCTCTACCGTACTCCAACTTGGTAGTTTCCACCACTGGAAAAAGCCCGGGCCCACTTACGAAAAGTCCAAATGGAAGCAAATTAGTTTCAAGTTAATGGATACTCTGAGATAGAACGAGAAAAATTGAATTTGATTACTTCAACTTCTAAAAGTTTGGAACAATTAGAAAATTATAAAAATGAAACTACTTATTTTGAACAACAAAAAGCGATTAATAAAGTACGACAACAGGTTTTCCAACAAGCCTTACAAGGAGCTCTCGGAACTTTTAATAGTTGTTTGGATAATGAGTTACATTTACGTACCATCAGTGCTAATATTGGCATGTTTGGGACGATGAAAGAAATAACTAACTAATTAGTCCTTCTACTGTAGCCATTATTTTTTTTCCTAATATACATAGTGGTCTAATTCTATTTCTTTGCTTCATAATTCATGTTGATTCTAATGAATCAAAAATGAAATAATCGAAAGGCCACTAATCTTTTTTTAGCATTCGAAAGAAGTAATTGATTGAGCAGTTGACAGATGATCCAAGAGTTCAGTTCCATGGGAACTTTTTAACTTTGGATTTCGAAAAGAATTAGCAAACCCCATTTTTAACGTTTGAACCATCATATGAAATGAGTTCCATAAAACAAGAAAAATCCTATTTTGAAAATAACTAAAATATTAATAATAAATAAATACAACAAGTGGTAAGCACATAATATGTAGGTGGCTACCCCAAGGTACTATCTTATTATGACTTTTTTTCATCGTTCTTAACCCCTGGGTCAGTTTTCGTGTTTTCGCTCGGCGGAAAGTTCGCGCACAAAAATTGGGCATCGGGGTAGCCCTGCCGGGCCTGATAGCTGTTTGGGTCACTAAATGAGCTCCATTCGCAAAACCGTCTGGCCCATGGCTTTTTTTCATCATTCCTGTGTCTGTTTTCACATTTTCGCCCACCGAAAAGTTCGTGCACAAAAATTTGGCCCCAGGGCAGCCCTGTGGGAAGCCATTTGGGGCACCAAATGAGCTCCGTTCGCAAAACTTTCTTGCGCATGGTTTTTTTTCATCATTCTTAACCCCTTGGTCTGTTTTCGCGTTTTCGCCACAGGAAAGTTCACGCACAAAAATTGGGCCTCGAAGCAACCCCGCCGGGCCCGATAGTCTTTTTGGGTATCAAATGAGCTCTGTTCGCGAAAACGTCTGGCGCATGGCTTTTTTTCATCGCTCTTAACCCCTCGGTCCGTTTTTGCAATTTCCCTCGATGAAAAGTTCGTGCAAAAAAAATTGGGCCCTGAAGCAGCCCCACTAGACCCGGGAGCCGTTTGGGGCACCAAATGAGCTTCGTTGGCAAAATCATCTAGCGCACAACTTTTTTTCATCGTTCTTAACCTCTGGGTCCATTTTCGCATTTTCGCCTAGTGGAAACTTCACGCACAAAAATTGGGTCCTAGGGCAGCCCCACCGAGCCCGATGGCCGGTTGGGCACCAAATGAGCTCTGTTTTCAAAACCGTCTGGCGCATGGTTTTTTTTCATCATTCTTACCCCAGAGTTCGTTTTCATGTTTTTGCCCGACGGAAAGTTCACACACAAAATTTAGGTCCAGGGTAGCCCTGCCAGGCCCGATTGCCATTTGAGGCACCAAGTGAGCTTCGTTCTCAAAACCATCTGGCGCACGGCTTTTTTTCATCACTCTTAACCTCTGGGTCCCCTTCTGCTTTCACCCGAAGGAACATTTGCACACAAAAATTGGGCCCCAAGTCAGCCCCACCGGGCCTGGGAGCTGTTTAGGTCATTAAAGCTCCATTCGCAAAACCATCTGGCGCACGACTTTTTTCATTGTTCTCCCCTGGGTCCATAATCGCGTCTTCGCCCGTTGGAATGTTCGCGCACAAAAATTGGGTCCCGAGGTAGCCTCGCTGGGCTCGATAGCCATTTGAGGCACCAAATGAGCTCTGTTTGCAAAATCGTCTGTCGCACGACTTTTTTTCATCATTCTTAACCCCTTGGTCTGTTTTCGCGATTTCGCTCGATGAAAAATTCGCGCACAAAAATTTGGCCCCGGTGTAGCCCCACCAGGCCCGATAGCCGTTTGAGGCACCAAATGACCTCCGTCGCAAAACCATCTGTCGCACGGCTTTTTTTTCATCGTTCTTAACCCCTTGGTCTGTTTTCGGGTTTTCGCCTAGCGAAAAATTCGCACACAAAAATCCCGGGGTAGCCAGGCCGAGTCCGATAGCCATTTGGGGCACCAAATGAGCTCCGTCGTAAAACCATCTGGCACACGACTTTTTTTTACCGTTCTTAACACCTGGGTCCATTTTCGCACCTTCACCCGGCCGAAAGTTCGCACACAAAAATTGGGTCATATGGAAACTCCACCGGGACTGGGAGCCGTTTAGGGCACCAAATGAGCTCCATTAGCAAAACCATCTGGCGCACGCTTTTTTTCATCGTTATTAACACTTGGGTCCGTTTTTGCATTTTCGCCTGACAGAAAGTTCATGCACAAAAAATTGGTCCCAGGGCAGCCTAGCCAGGCTCGGGAATCGTTTGGGCCTCAAATGAACTTCGTTCGCAAAACCATCTGGCGCACGACTTTTTTCATTGTTCTTAACCCTTGGGTCAATTTTTGCATTTTCGCCCAACGGAAAGTTCCCGCACAAAAATAGGGCCCCGAGGCAGCCCCGCCGGGCAATAGCCGTTTGAGGCATCAAATGAGCTCTGTTCGCAAAAACCGTCTGGCACCCAACTTTTTTCCATCGTTCTTCACCCCTAGGTCCGTTTTCGCGTTTTCACCCGACGGAAAATTTGCGTATAAAAATTGGGCCTCAGGGCTGCCCCGCGAGGCCCAATAGCTGTTTGGGCCCTTAAATGATCTCCTTTCGCAAAACTGTCTGGCGCATGACTTTTTTTCCTCATTCTTAACCATTCTGTCTGTTTTCGCGTTTTCACGTTTTCGCCCGCAAGAAAGTTCGCGCACAAAAATCGGGCCCTGAAGCAGGCCCACCGGGCCTCGAGAGCTATTTGGGGCAAAAAATAAGCTCTTTTCCCAAAACCATTTGGCGCACGGCTATTTTTCATCATTCTTAAACTTTGGATCCGTTTTCACGTTTTTACCCATCGAAAAGTTCGTACACAAAAGCTGGGCCCCGGGAGCCATTTTGGCACCAAATGAGCTCCATTCCCAGAACCATCTGGCGCACAGCTTTTCTTATTTGTTCTTAACCCCTAGATCCGTTTTTGCGTTTTTGCCCGCTGGAAAGTTCGCTCACAAAAAGGGGCCCTGGGAGTCGTTTGGGGCACTAAATGATCTATGTTCCAAAAATCGTATGGCCGACTTTTTTTCATCGTTCTTAACCCTTGGGTTTGTTTTTGCGTTTTTGTCTGCCAAAAAGTTCGCGCACAAAAATTAGGCCCCAGAGCAGCCCCGTCGGGCCCCAAATCGTCGGCGCATGACTTTTTTCATCGTTCTTGACCCTTGGGTTCGTTTTCGCCCGCCGAAATGTTCGTGTACAAAAATTGGGCCCCGGGAGCCGTTTGGGACACAAAATGAGCTTCGTTTCCAAAACTATCTGGCGCATGACTATTTTTCATCGTTCTTAATCCCTGGGTTCGTTTTTGCGTTTTCACCCGCCAGATTGTTGGTGTACAAAATTGAGGCCTCAAGGTAGTCAAGTTGGCCCCGAGAGCCATTTGGGGCACCAAATGTGCTTTGTTCCCAAAACCATCTCGCAAAAGGATTTTTTTCATCGTTCTTAACCCCAGGGAACGTTTTCGCGCTTTTGTCCGATGAAAAATTTGAGCACAAAAATTAGGCCCCAAGGCAGCCACGTCATGCCGCGGGGACCGTTTCGGACAACAAATGAGCTTCGTTCCAAAAAAAGTCTCGCGCATGGCATTTTTTCATCGTTCTTAACCCCTAGAATCATTTTTGCATTTTTGCTCGACAAAAAGTTCGCACACAAAAACTAGGGTCTGTGGCAGCCCCGAGAGCCGTTTGGGGCACCAAATGAGCTCTGTTCCACAACCATCTGGCACACGGCATTTGTTCATCGTTCTTTACCCCTGGGTCCGTTTTTGCATTTTCTTCTGACGGAAAGTTCGCGCACAAAAATTGGGCCCTGGGATAGCCCCACTGGGCCCCGGGAGTCGTTTTGGGCAGCAAAGGAGCTTTGTTCCCAAAATCGTCTGACGCATGACTTTTTTTCATCGTTCTTAACCCCTGGGTCCGTTTTCACATTTTCACCGGGCGAAAAGTTCACGCACAAAAATTGGGTCTCGAGGCAGCCTCGTCAGGCCACAAACTGTCTGGTGTATGACTTTTTTTCATCGTTCTTAACCCTTATGTCCATTTTCATGTTTTCACCTGCCGGAATGTTCGCGTACAAAAATTGGGCCCCAAAGTAGTCCCATCAGGCCTTGGGAGCCGTGTTAGGCACCAAATGAGCTCTGTTCCCAAAATCGTCTGGTGCACGACTTTTTTTCATCGTTCTTAACCTCTAGGTCCATTTTCGCGCTTTCGCCCACAGGAAAGTTCGTGCACAAAATTTTGGCCCCAGGAGTCGTTTGGGGCAACAAATGAGCTTTGTTCCGAAAACTATTGGCGCACGACCTTTTTTCATTGTTCTTAAACCCTTAGTCCGTTTTCGTGTTTTCACCCAGCAAAAAATTCACGCACAAAAATTTGTCCCTAAGGCAGCCCTGCCAGGCCCCGGGTGTCGTTTGGAGCACTAAATGAGCTCTGTTCCCAAAATTGTCTGGCGCACGGCTTTTTTTCATCGTTCTTAACCCCTAGGTCCGTTTTTGCATTTTCGTCGGTCGGAAAGTTCGTACACAAAAATTGGGTCACGGGGCAGCCTTGTCGAAACCTAAACCATCTAACCCTTGGGTCCGTTTTCGAGTTTTCGCCCACCAAAAAGTTCACATACAAAAATTGGACCCCAGGGCAGCTCCACGAGGCCCTAGGAGCCATTTAGGGCACCAAATGAGCTCTGTTCCCAAAATTTTCTGGCGCACGGCTTTTTTTCATCATTCTTAACCCCTGGGTCCATTTTCGCGTTTTCGCTCGTCGGAAAGTTCGCACACAAAAATTGGGCCCCTGGGCAGCCCTGCGGGGCCCCAGGAGCCGTTTGGGACACCAAATGAACTCCGTTCTAAAAACCGTCTAGCACACGACATTTTTACATCGTTTTTAACCCCTAGGTCCGTTTTCGCATTTTCGCCCGCCGAAAAGTTCGTGCAAAACAATTAGGCCCCGGGAGTCGTTTGGGGCACCAAATGAGCTTCGTTCCAAAAACTTTTAGGTGCACGGGTTTTTTTCATCGTTCTTAACCCCTGACTGCATTTTCACGTTTTCGCCCTGGGGCATACCCACCGAGCCCCGGGAGCCGTTTGGGCACCAAATGAGCTCCGTTTCCAAAACTGTCTGGTACATAGCTTTTTTTTCATCATTCTTAATCCTTGGGTCTGTTTTCGTTCGGCGGAAAGTTCGTGCACAAAAATTTGACCCCAGGGCAGCCCCACCGGGCCTCGGGAGCCGTTTGGGGCACCAAATGAGCTTCGTTCCCAAAACCGTCTGGTGCATGATATTTTTTCATCATTCTTAACCCCTAAGTCTGTTATCGCGTTTTTTCCCGACGGAAAGTTTGCACACAAAAATTGGGCTCCAAGGCAGCCCCGCCGAGCCCCGGTAGCCGTTTGGGGCACTAAATGAGCTTTGTTCCCAAAACAGTCTGGCGCATGACTTTTTTTCATCGTTCTTAACCCCATGGTTTGTTTTCGTGTTTTCACCCAGCAGAAAGTTCGCGCATAAAAATTTTGCCTTTGTCCTGATTGTTTCAATCCATATAATAATCTTTGTAATTTTATTGAATACCATTCCCGGGAATTTGATGTATATATTTCAGGTACCTTAAATCTTTCTGGGATTGTCATATAAATATCATTATCAAGAGATCCATATAAATATGTTGTGACTACATCCATAAGATGCATATCCAGAATTTTTATACACAGTCAAGTCAATTAAATATCTTAATGTAATTGCATCCACCCCCAGAGAATATGTCTCCTCAAAATCAATACCAGGTCTTTATGAAAAACCTTGTGCAACTTGTCTTGCTTTATATCTTATGACCTCATCATTTTCACTTTTTTCCTCACAAATACCCATTTGTATCCCACAGGTTTAACACCTTCTGGTGTTCAGACTACAGGTCCAAAAACCTGACGTTTTGAAAGTGAGTTTAATTCTGCCACGATTACTTCTTTCCAATGAAGCTAATCTTTTCTATGTCGACATTCTTCAACAGATTTTGGTTTAGGGTTCTCATTTTCAAATATAATATCAAGAGCAACATTATACGCAAAAATGTTGTCAATAATTACATTAGTTCGATTTCATCTTTTTCCTGTGATGACATAGTTTATTGAAATTTCATTATTATCTTTAGATATTTCACCTTCTTCACTAGTCATGTCGATGATTTCTTTATAGGTTTTTACATCCTCAACCAAGTCTTTTTCACTATTAATTATTTTTCATTTTCGAGGGTTTTTATCTTTGGAACCCACTGGTCTACCACGCTTCTGGAGTGTTCCAGACTTATTAGTGGCAACTTGTTGTGTTGGGATATCAATTTTTTATGGAACATTTGCAGCTGGTATATGTGACTTTAGTTACTTTCTTGGTATCTATAAATGCATCTGGTAATTGATTTGCTATATTTTGCAAATGAATTATTTTCTAAACTTCAAGTTCACATTGATCTGTACGGGGATCTAAATGAGATAATAATGATGCATTTCATGTAATTTCTTTTTCCAACTTCTTAATTCCTCCCCCTAATGTTGGAAAATTTGTCTTATTAAAATGACAATCAGCAAATCATGTAATAAATACATCACCCGTTAGGGGCTCATGATATTTGATAATTGATGGGGAATCATATCGAACATATATTCCTAACCTCCTTTGAGGACCCATCTTAGTGCGTTGTGGTGGAGCAATTGGAATATATACTGCACATTAAAAAATTCTCAGATGAGAAATATTTGCCTCATGATCATAAGTTAATTGTAATGAGAGTACTTATGATAAGCTACTGGCCTAATGCGTACAAGTGACGCTGCATGCAAAATAGCATGTCCCCATACAGATGAAAGAAGCTTAGCTCTCATAAGTAATGGTCTTGCAATTAATTGCAAACGTCTTATAAATGATTCTACTAAACCATTTTATGTATGAACATGAGCTACAGGATGTTCAACACTTATTCCAATTAACATAATTACCAAAAGCTTGAGATGTAAATTCACCAGCATTATTAAGGAGAATGGTTTTAATTGTATAATCAGGAAATTGTGCTCTTAAATTAACTAGAAAGTAATCTTGCAAATGCAAGATTCGACTTGATAATAAGCACATGTGTGATCATCTGCTAGATGCATCTATTAATATCATAAAATATCTAAATGGTTCACTTAGTGGGTTAATGGGTCCACATATATCACCATGAATTCGTTCTAAAAATACAGGTGATTTAGTCTCCACTTAACTAGCGATGGTCTAATTATCAATTTTCCTTAAGAGCAAGCATCACAGGATAATTCATTAGATTGAAGAATCTTCTAGTTCTTCAATGGGTGTCCATTTGAATTCTCAATAAATCTCCTCATCATTATAGATCTTGGATGACCCAATTGGTCATGTCAAATTGTAAATATGTCTGGATTTATGAACATCAGGTTCATTGTTGTATATGTTTCAATTACTCGTATATAAGTATAATACAATCCAGAAGATAAAGCAGACAACTCTTTCAATATACATTTTTCATTTAAGATAGTGGATATGATATATAGATATTCCACATTATTTTTACTATCAGTCTCAATATGATAACCATTGCAACGTATATCTTTAAAACTTAGAAGATTTCTCTTTGATTGACGAGAGAACAATGCATTGTCAATTGTAAATTTTGTTCCTCTAGGCAAAATAATATTTGCTTTTCCTAAACCTTCGATCAAGTTTGCAAAATCTGATATTGTATTTACTTTTGCTTTCAACATTGTCAATTTGGAAAAGTACTTTTTATTTGTAAGTATTGTATGTGTAGTTGCACTGTCTGCCAAACATAGATCTTCTTTGCTCATTTTTTAAACACCCAACATATGAAAATGATCCATATTTCTTCATTAAAAGAAAATAATTATAATAAGAAAGACAATACTTCAAATATACAAAAGTTAATAAAAAAAACATGAAGATAGATAAAAGAAAACAACAACATTAAGTCTAGATATTCTCAAAGTCAAAAGAAACACTTGATGTGCCACCAACTGTGTCAATCTTCTCTTCAAGAGATTCAAAGAAGTCCGCCACATTCAATTTTTTCATATGGGATGGGTCAAATAAGTCATTATCCTGGTATGCAAAATTTGTTTCCACATTTTTCTCTTTTTCCTTCAAGGAGGCTTGATAGAGATCAACTAAGTGTTTTGACGTATGACAGGTATGTGACCAATGCCCAGTCGTTCCGCACCGGAAGCATTTATTTTCAAAACTCTTTGCACTTTTATCTTGTGGAGCTTTTCCTTTGTGATCATCATTTTGTGTAGTTCTTTTGAAATTTAAATGATTAGAACGACCACCATGAAAATAATAATTATTTCTTCCTCTGCCACGGTCATGACCTCGACTGCGAACACGACCTCAACCACGATTATTACTAAAATTCACAACATCCACTTCAAGGAATGGTGTTGTTTCGGTTGGTCGAGATTCATGATTTTTCATCAATAGCTCGTTATTTTGTTCGGTCATGAGAAGACGTGAAATTAATTCAGAATACTGTTTAAAACCTTTCTCTCGATATTGCTGCTGTAGGAGCATATTCAAGACATGAAATGTAGAAAATGTCTTCTCTAACATATTAATATTAGTAATTTTCTTTCCGCGTAACAACAATTTTGAACTGATTTTAAATAATACGGAGTTGTAATCACTTACTGATTTGAAATCTTATAGCCTCGAGTGCATCCACTCATAACAAGCTTTAAGAAGAATAACTGTTTTTTTTTTTATGATCATATCTCTCTTTTAAAATTTTCCACTAGATACAAGGATCTTGTATTGTAAGATACTCCATTTTCAATCCCTCGTGGAGGTGATGGCGAAGGAAAATCATAGTTTTTGCTTGGTTCTGATTGGATGTCGTATTTCCTTCTTTAGTTGTTTCTCCCAAGTTCATAGCATCCAGGTGAATTTGGGCATCAAACACCCATGACAAATAATTATTGCCATTAATGTCAAAGGCTGCGAATTCTAATTTTGCAAGGTTTATCATGACAACACTATCACAAAATATTATATTTATATTAGAAATTTAATATATACTAAATATGCAAAATAATATTTAATTTATTAATTATAATGAAGGGGAAAACCGATATACCTTTAGGACCTACCTTTAGCAGAGAAAACGACGGGAGCTCGTGTTGATAACGTGTTATGAAAATTGAGGAGCACAATGGGAATACGGATATGAAAAATATAATATAACAATAATAAATAAATAAAAACTAAAATTATAAAATAAAATAACTAAAATATAAAATAACCAAAATCATGAAATTGGAAAATATGGAGATTGGTGGAAGTGGAATTCTCACTAATGTAGGTGTATTCTTACGATCCACCAAATGCCACTATTTATAGATAAAGTGGCAGGTAGGATGTGAACTTACACGGACACGAATAACTACATGGCACATGGACAACATGAATACATGGTCTTTGGGATAATAACCAATGGACATCTATATTCTATTATAATATTCATAATACATATATATTTATATTTATCTAAAGATATTTTTCTAAACTACCATAATTTGAAGAATATAATCTATTTAAATCTTTAAAAAAAACAAAAAACAAAAAACAAAAAACAAATCTATATACAGTTTCTACGGATCACGCCCATCGGAGCATGTGATGAAGGGTAAAATGGAGAAATGGTGAGTCCTTAAAATAACTGAATACCATTCATCTATAATCTTAAAAAAGGGCCTAAAATCAAAAGAGATGCCTAATATTGATCATCTACCACAATTTCTCAAAATTTTATGACTTGAATTGGTTTAGGATTCACCTAAAATAACTTAACCAACTTGAGCTTATTATTACCATTAAAATGTATATTATTTTATTTATGATATAATTATATATACATTTATTTATGAGTTGTTTTCAAACATAGAAAAATGAATCAAAATATTTACGAAATATAAAAAAAATTCCAGAATATATCAATATTTATCATTGATAGATTTTGAAATTTTGAAATATTTTCAACAGTTTTGCTATTTGAAATAATTTTCCTATATTTATTTTATTTTTATTTAATTTCTTTATTTTTTATAATTTATTCTCCAACAACTCCTACAAATAGTCTTTAAAAGTTTGGAAGGAAAATTTATTATATAAATTGAAATTGAGTTGCTAATCTTAAGTTAATATATGAAAATAATTAAACCAAATAAGAGTTATTTAGTTGGATCTAAAAAGTCCTTCAACTTAATACAATCTAGCCCAAGAACACCCCTATAAACTAGGGGTCTTTATATTCTATACTTTCTTCTTATCCCTTGGTCGTTGAACATAACTATCACACTATTAATGAATCAAATAAATTTGTGTGTTGTTCTTCTCATTAATATCCCTATTCTTTGCTTGTGAATTTTTATTTTTGTCATAATATTTAAGGTAATACTTGGGATACAACCATGAAATAAGAAGGAAAATTTTGATTTGATAATTTGATGTCAAAGCAATGAGTGCTCCTTGTTATAAGAAACTAATTTATGATCATATCTTTGAATGAAAGAAAATGCACTAATGTATTAAATAGGTACACAACATATTAAGAAGCTCTCACAAACCACAGGTTCCGGAATACTCAATATTCATCCACTGGAAAAGGAGATGGTGTGGTTTTAGAAAAAGTACTCATTGGAGCAACTTTGATGACAAAATCTTTTTAACATTACATTTGAATCCATTCATTTGAGTTAGCTTTCATGATTATGCATTCACAAATGAGTTATCAACTAAGTACCTAAACATAGTTCAATTCTTAAGCACTACTTTGGGCTTCAAGGAAGGCGTTGAACTCCTCTCTTGCCTTACGCAATCTAGGAGTAATGCAAGAACCTGGTGAGGATGGTCCCGAAGAAGGAGACGATGCCGAAAATCGAGCACAATGAGACAGCGATTCGTGCGATTTTCGAACTAATTTTGACGATGAATTGTTCTTTGTAACTCCCTTCTGATCTTTATCAAAGATGAAAGCTGCATTTACTGGTGTGTTTGCATCCACACTATTTCTAATTAACTCCAATGGCAGATCATAGAAAAGGCTGTTACTGGCTTCATCTTCACCATTATCGTTTGGCAAAACAGAGGAAGCCCATGATCCACATTCGAATTTCTCCATTGAAACTGTCCTTGATATCACACTTCCAATCTCAGTCTTCGATATCCTCGCTTTTTCTATCTCTGTTTCTTCTTCCTTTCTAATTGACTTAATGGATTTCCCTTTGCTGAATCCCGGTAAGAACAAACAGAGTGCTCCGCAGTTAAATCCGTCATCGGAAGCCTCTAATTTCTTGTTCGATTCAGTCTTCGAGAAATCATCGTTGTAACTTTTCGTTTCTGGAAATTTAGCTTTGTTTAACCACAGATCCAAATCGTCGCCTGGAGCACTTGCTCTGCCTTCGCCACACGATTTGCTCCTTCGAAATTGAGTATCCTCTTGCAGAGCAATCCCTAAATCCTGAACCGGCGAATTGAGTTTCGTCGAATTGGAGACTTTAAGTAACGATACTTGATTTTCGATTTTTCCTTTCTTTTTCATTAAACCGAATCGGGGAGAGGAATTGACGGAATTTGGTAGACTGTAGCTTAAAAATTTGAATTGCGTCGGAGGTAGCGGCGGCGGCAGGTGAAGATCGGCAACGTCGGGAGCCGTGAGAGGATCGACGATTATGTCCTCTCTTGCTGATGATTCTCTCAATGATATTGGATCTACCGATATCTGTTTTTCCTTTTCTGCATATTCACCATTATCGGGAAAATATGTTGAATCGACGAACTCGAGCTTCCCGGACATCAATCGATTGTTGTTGAAGTTGGCCGACGTTGGCAGTGCTGGTGCCATTGCCGGAGGAATCAGTGACTGAGAGGAAGAATTTGAAGGTGAATGGAATTGGAGGAGAATCGGCATTTATAACTGAAAGAAGAAAGAGATGATGAGAAATAATATCTCAAAACGTGGGGAGCATTCACTTGAGCAGAATTCTGTAGTGTCTTGCATGATCTTTTCTTTCTTGTATCCAAATGAAATGGTCAAGAATGGGTGTTGACTTATGAAAAATAATTTTTTTAAAACAACTGTGGCAGCTAAAATAAACATAGTAAAAAAAAAGGGAAAAAAAAAATCTTTGTTGTGGATGTACCGATCACACCATTAATTTAATTTGATCCAACCTTCTATTGTGAAATATAAATTTTGAATATTTTTCAATGAGATTATATATGATATGTGATATGATGTTTAAAGTAATCATAGAGATAAAAATGAAGAAAAAATAAAGAAATAAAGGTTTTAAATTAAAACTTGTAAGTACTAAAAAAATTAAAAGGTTGATTTTAAAAAATAGAAAAATAAGGAAACTATTTACACAAATAATAAAATTTAATCATTTTAGATCATCTATTAGTTTTCATCATTGATAAACGTTGATAGAAGTCTATTAGTGTTTATCAATTTTTTTTTGCTATTTCTATAAATAGTTTGACATTTTTTTCTATTTGTGAAAATTTTCCAAATTTAAAATTTGTAATGAAATTAGTAAATTAAGATTGATTTTTTAAAAAAAGTGACAAGATTAGTTTAAGATGTGGAAAAATATACGAAATCCATAAAGATTAAAAGGGAAAAAAATTATCAACACCTATAACTAATCAAACGAGTTAACATAATTTAACAAAAGCACCTGTTAACAATTAGGATATTTGTAATACATAGTAGAATAAGAAAAAAAATCTAAATTATATTACATCTTTAAAATATTTGTAAATATGGATAAGTTGACTAGTCAATTTTTTATTTTTTTTTATTTTCAATTTCATCATCTCTTGTCTTATCTTGTTATACACATTTTTTAGTCTTTTTATTTTCTTTATTTTCTTCGATTTTTACTTCTTCCCTCCATTTTTTCATTTTTTTCACTTTATTTTCTTTCTCAATTTTTCCTCTTCCCTTTTTTTTAATTTTATTCTTTCCTTTATCCAATTTTTGCTTCTTTTCTTTATTTTTATTTTCTTTCATTTCCTTCTTTTTCCCTTTATTTTTCTTTCCTTTATTTTTTATTTTCTTTCATTTCCTTCTTTTTTCTTTTTTTTTTCCTTTTTTTAATTTTCTTTCCTTTCTCCGATTTTTTTGCTTCTTCCCTTTCTTTTTCTTTTTTTAGTTTTTCTCTCATTTGTTTGGTTTTTACTTCCTTTTTTTCTATTTAATTTTCTTTCTTTTTTTTTTTCAGTTTTTGCTTCTTCTCTTTCTCTTATTTTTAAAATTTTTCTTTCCTTTATTTGAAATTTTTCTTCTTTCTCTTTTCTTCACAAGAATTATGAAGCTGAATTCCGTACGCAGGACTTGAAAGTACTCAATTCATAGGTGATTTAATACCAACAAGCCAATCATCAAATTTGATTATTATAACAAATAATAGATATAAATAGCAAATGAAAGTCTATCAGTGATAGCCATTAATATTTTCTATCATTCATAGCTTAACCTTTGATTATATTTTTACAGTTAATAGTCACTTTTAGAAATCTATCATTGATAGCCAACTTAGTCAATTTAATTAATAAAGTTGAATCTCGAACTAAAATGTAAGTGGAATGCCTAGAAGTTATCACTAATAGCATGTTTATCAGTGGTAGAAGCTATCATCGAAAAGAAAAGGGATTTATAAATGTTTGGGAATGACAAGAAAATGGCAAAAAGGTGTTCAGTGGCTATGATTGATAGAAGCTACTACTGATAACATGTTACTAGTGATAGAAGCTAATACTAATAGCATGTTATCGATGATAGAAGCTATCCAATAGCACGTTATCGGTGATAAAAGCTACCATTGATAACACGTTATCAGTGATAGAGAACTATCACTGATAGCATGATATCCGTGAGATCATTAATAGCATCTTATTAGTGATGTTATCAGTGAAAGAAGCTATCATTGATAATCACAATATGAGTGATGTTAGTGATATCGGTGATAAAACTTAGGTGATATCTATATATCGAGTTTCTTTCAAAGGTGATAACCAGTTATAGAAGTCTACCATTGATAGCCTTAAGTGTTAATATTTCAAGTTTGATTCTAATTGATGAAAGTCTATCAGTGATGACAACTGATAGTTGTTATCAGTGATAGCCATGATAAAATATTATTAGTGATAACTACTATGGTAATCAAAGTTGTTGGTCTTCTTTCAAAGTTGATCACTATTTATAAATCTATCATTGATAGCCACTGATAGCCTTAAGTAGTAATATTTCAACGTTAATTCCAATTGATGAAAGTGAATCAATGATAGCTACTAATAATTGATAGTAAATTAAAAGCTAATATTTCAAGATTGTATTAATTTTTCTCAAATTGAAAGTTACCGTTGATAGCAATTGATAGAAGCTATCAGTGATAGCAGCTGATAGCAGTTATCAGTAATAGCTTCTAATTTGAGAAAACCGGGAAGAAGCGAACAAAATGGTGGCTAGGCATGTATTTTTTAGTCTTTTACCATTTTTTTATCTATATATGCAATTATTTTATCCCTGTACTACATATTCTATTATTTTGGGCTTGAATTCTATTTATGCAACTAGCCCTAACAATTATTTAACTTGACATGTAAGTCTAGGGTTTAATTTGTTATATATTTATAACAAAAAAAAATAGAATTTCAATTGCACATGTAGCACTATAATTTTAGTTGGTTTAAGAAATTTGTCATTTTTTAAAAATTTCTATATAAAATACGTGGCATAAAAAAATATATTATTCATTGTAGAAAAATATCTAATTCCAAATCTCAATGTGTGGGCTATAATCTAAAGATAAAAAAGTTGCACAAGATTTTGGACTTTCATAAAGGGCTAGTTACATAAATAGAATTCAAACCCAAAATAATAAAATCTGCAATACAAGGATAAAATAATTACATATATAGATCAAAAAATGATAAAAGACTAAAAAACCCATGCCTAGCCACTATTTTGTTTGCTTCTTCCCGGTTTTCTCAAATTAAAAGCTATCACTGAGAGCTACTATCGCTGATAGCTTCTATCAATTGCTATCGATGATAGTTGCTATCAGCGATAGCTTTCGATTTGAAAAAAATTAATACAATCTTGAAATATTAGCTTTTAATTTTCTATCACTTATTAGTAGCTATTATTGATTTACTTTCATCAATTGGAATCAACATTGAAATATTACTACTTAAGGCTATCAGTGGCTATCAATGATAGATTTATAAATAGTGATCAACTTTGAAAGAAAACCAACAACTTTGATTACCATAGTAGTTATCACTAATAATATTTTATCATGGCAATCACTGATAGCAGCTATCAGTCGTTATCATTGATAGACTTTCATCAATTAGAATCAGCTTGAAATATTAACACTTAAGACTATCAATGATAGACTTCTATAACTAGTTATCACCTTTGAAAGAAACTCGATATATAGATATCACCTAAGTTTTATCACCGATATCCCTAACATCACTCATATTGTGGTTATCAGTGATAACTTCTTTTACTGATAACATCACTATCAATGATCTCACTGATATCATGCTATCAATGATAGTTCTCTATCACTGATAACATGCTATCGGATAGCTTCTATCATCGATAACATGTTATTAGTATTAGCTTTTATAATTGGTAACATGCTATCAGTAGTAGCTTCTATCAATCATAGCCACTGAACACCTTCTTGCCCCTTTCTTGTCCTTTCCAAACATTTATAAGTCTCTTTTCTTTTCAATGATAGCTTCTATCACTAATAAACATGCTATTAGTGATAATTTCTAGACATTCCACTTACATTTTAGTTCGAGATTCAACTTTATTAATTAAATTCACTAAGTTGGCTATCCATGACAGATTTCTATAAGTGGCTATTAACTACGAAAATATAATCAAAGATTAAGCTATCAATGATAGAAAATATTAGTGCTATCACTTATAGACTTTCATTTGCTATTTATATTTATTATTCCTTATAATAATCAAACTTGATGATTGGCTTGTTGATGTTAAGTCACTTATGAATTGAGTACTTTCAAGTCCTGCGTATGGAACTCAGTCTCATAATTCTTGTGGAAAAAAATGGGGAAGAAGTAAAAATTCAAATAAAGGAAAGAAAAATTTTAAAAATAAGAGAAAGAGAAGAAGCAAAATTGAAAAAAAAAAGAAAATTAAATAAAAAAAAAGAAGCAAAAACCGGACAAATGAAAGAAAAACTAAAAAAAAGGGGAAGAAGCAAAAAATCGGAGAAAGAAAAGAAAAGAAAATAATAAAAAAAGGTAAGTGAAGAAGCAAAAATCGGAGAAAGAGAAGAAAATAAAAATGAAAATAAGGAATAAGCAAAAACCGAAGAAAGAAAAGAAAATTAAAGAAAAAAGAAATGAAAGAAAATAAAAAATAAAGGAAAGAAAATGAAAGGGAAAAAAAGAAAATGAAAGCAAATAAAAAATAAAGGAAAGAAAATGAAAGAAAATAAAAAAAATAAAGGAAAGAAGCAAAAATTGGATAAAAGAAAGAATAAAAAAAAAAAAAAAAAAAAAGAGAAGAAGCAAAAATTGAGAAAGAAAATAAAATGAAAAAAATGGAGAAAAGAAGCAAAAATCGAAGAAAATAAAAAAATAAAAAGACTAGTATACAACCAGATAAGACAAGGGAGGGCATAATTAGAAATTAAAAAATTCAAAAATTGATTAGTCAATTCATCCATATTTGCAAATATTTTAAAGATGTAATATATTTTTAGATTTTTTCTCTTATTCTATTATGTATTATAAATATCCTTTCATAAATAATAAGCCCAACAAACAATATGTACCCTACAAAATACGTATGAAATTATGGCCTAAAATACAAAGATAGCTAAAATTTCTTTTGAATATTATCTAAGAGTTATTTTAAGCAAAAATAATGTAGACTACCGTATAACTCAAATAACATTCATATGACCTTTCATCAAATTGGTGGTTCAAATTTTCAACTTTTATCATACAAAAAAATCATAAAAAAAAGGTATATTTCTCTAAATTTTCACAACTATGCTCATTTCTCTAACATAATAGAGATTCAACCTAATTCGAATTTTGTTTTTTTAATAAATAAAGACAAAAATAGAGTTGGAAAGAAAGTATTCCCAAAAATAGGTGTTTAAATCATGTACCGAGTACACGATTACACCTAAATATGTGTGGTAAAATTAGAATATAAATATTCTTCCTTCATGGTTCATTCTATATGTAGTATATGTATTTTAAAAAGAGGGACAAAATAGAAATGTAAAAATTATCTCCTCACAACCCATTTTATATCTACTAATTCGATACTACATGGATTGTATGTGTTTTGTAAAGTTAAAATGTAATTAATTACAAAAGTTAAGTACAATTTATGTATAAGAAAGTTTAAATTAAACAGATTATAGAGAATAGATTTGGATTAAACTTTAATTTATAGGTAAATAATTAAATCATTAGCACTGCAAATTAACCATTAATAGCTAAAATATATTATTTTATTGCAATAATATAAATAAAACATTGCAAAAAATACAAATCTGACCTTCAAATTATTAATTTTTATTTTGACTACCTATTTAGCTTTTAATTATTTTATATCATGTTATTATTGGGTTGATGCTCTAAATCTCGTGGTCTTGTAGTTTGTAAACTGGATTTGTACAAACTTATTATTTAGGATATTTGTAAAATTGTAATGATTTTGATTACCTATTTAGATTTTTAATTGTATTGTACTTATGATGCATTAGATAAATATACTCGTACCTTGAATAATCATCGATGAAGCTAATGAAATATTCAAACCCTCTAAGGATTCTTTGGCTCTAAGACCTTTTCTAGTAAAAGATCTTTTGGTCATCTTACCCTCAGGATAAAATTCATATGGCAGTAAAGAACTATCTTCTAACTAGTTTAGAAGTTCACTCTTAACCAATCTCTCAATCCTATTAAGATTAATGTGACCTAGTCGCAAGTGCCAAAGATAGACATTTGGAGATATTTTTTGTTTCAGCTGTTTTAAACATCTCTATATTTAAAATCTTTTACCTCAGTTAGTTTTAACACGTATAAGTTATTCTCTAGATTTGTGGAACATACTTTATTATCTTTTGAAATAATGACATTTCACTATATTAAAAAAAAAAAAACTTTGTAATTTTATTCTAGCAAACATGAGATAAAAATTAAATTTATTTTCATAGAAGGAATGTAATAAACATTTTCAAGTAAAATGTGTCTATCTTCAACAAACAACTTTATATCTCCCACTGCTTTAGCCGAAACAACTTCCCCGATCCTATCTTAAAGTTTGCTTCGGCTTCTGTAAGTTATCTCCAGGAACTAGTTTCCTAAGAAAAAGTAGTTCCTGAGCAAAAGTACAGATATTATTAGCGGCACCTGAATCTAATATCCAGGTTAACTTATCATTTTCTACTAAGCATGTCTCAATGACAAGTGCCTTTGTAGAAACATAGGGAGATTGAGAACATTCCTCTATTAAAACATAGTTTAAATAATTAACTGCTAGTATATTCGATTTCCATGTTGATTTACTGTTTAAAGTGTCGGAAGCAAGTAAATTTGAAGAATTCAACATGTTGAAATTATAAACAAATTCTAATTAGTAAATTGTTTTTAAACCCAACTAGAATTTAGCAAAGTAATAATGTACCCAAATTTTATTATTTTATTTGCAACGATACTATAGTGAGTCAGAATAAGTGCTACCGAGGGGCAGTCAAATACCTCTTCTCTAAATCAAAACATTCTTGACTAAATACTATCTCTAGAATAACTTATACTCTGATAGTCATTTAGATACCATTTTCGATCAAGAACTCATTAACACTTAGTAATTCTGTAAGTGTAATCCTCTGAATTTAGATCTCAAAGATTAGTGGCCCCAATGATACTACGAAATTAGAGAGTCAAAGTTGGAAAACGACCTAAGAAATCCTATCCATTTTTGGAGTTTGAGTTGTTTTGAATCCTATGTTATAACCCTCCAAGGGGATCGTCGTGGTTAGCGACTAGCTAATGCCGACCAAAAGATGACAGCAGGTGCAACATAGGAATCTCACGATCCAAACTAACGGAAGAGACCGCAAGACACGTTGACACACATCCTTCACCCACTTACTATGAACTACTTCCCCTATTTACCTTGCTATTGACCCATGCAAACACTTTTCGAATAGAGCAATCGAGTTATAATCGACACGAAGCGTTGTATGGATCTCACAGTGTGAACTCTTAGGGACGTGAGAGCTAAGAACAATGTATCCTATATGTTATTAATTCCCATTGAAGTGTTCTATTTGTTTTTTGGGTAAATATTTACTTAGGAATGTTCCAGCTAATTAAACAACCTAATTCTATGTGGTTCATCCAAGTATAACGTTTATAATTGGATTTAACCTACGATGTCTAGGTGGTAAACCAATTTTAACATCTCACACCACTCACATGTGCTCATAAAATCGGTTAACAACGCTTAATTATTCGGCCATAATCCAAGGTAGAAGGTGTTTCGTAGAACGTCAACTTAAATACCCCCAGCCTTAAACAAGATTATATATCAGTTGGGTTTGTAATCCAGGTTTTGACCTATTTTAAATATTAAAACAAGTGGTTAATCTACGTGAGCATGCAACTTATCTTTGTTATGGATTTTAATGTCTAATTTAATTTTATAATAACTTATAAAATAATAGTTTGCACCTATAACATTCATCAAAGG
Source organism: Benincasa hispida (assembly GCF_027475165.1). NCBI lineage: Eukaryota > Viridiplantae > Streptophyta > Magnoliopsida > Cucurbitales > Cucurbitaceae > Benincasa > Benincasa hispida. The sequence continues at coordinate 45,277,310 of NC_143485.1, read as the reverse complement.
TATTCAACTTTTAACATAACACTTATATTAAACTTTAAAAACCTGTAAACATGCATACTATATATTATAACCCTTTATAACATACTTGCAATGCATGCAACATGCTTATTGATAACTTGTAGAAATACAAGTTATTTATGCCTTTTTCTAAAAAAATATGCGACAACGAAAAGGAAGAAAATGCGTCAATCATGGTGAATTTATATAAGAAAATCAAAGTTGTGCTAAGATACTTAAAACACACCCCCTGGCCATATTTCATGGGCAAAGTACGCCAAAGTTTATGTTTTGCAGAAATGCAGGAATCATCGCATGCGCCAATCCTTCAAGGAAAAACGCAATCAATGTATGCCTCAGGATTTTTGAAATTGTACAACAGATATTCTTACGTACTTCCTGATCATTGACCATGATGCAACATTAACGTTCTAATCTACCTTGACAAATGATAGCAACCAATCATAGCAGGAGTTTCAAGGCAGAATAGTGCAGGACTCTATAAATAGAGCTTCAACACATTAAATAAAGGATCTGAAGGCCGAGAATCACAGAGAACATTCTATTCCAAAATTTCATTCATTTCTAAGAGGCTCACCAGAGAAAGATCTTGAGAAGGGCTTTCACCACTCCATCCATCACATCAAGCCAGCAATAATTACCACCATCATATCATATCAAGAGATTGATATTGATCGTGAATCCATTTCATTCCTTTTGTATTAACAAGTTGTAGAATTTGCTTGATTGATTTCTTAGACAACTTGTATTTGAAAGATTCTCTTATCTCAATATTATCACTATGTTCATCTCCACTTTACTCCATGGTCATGCATTCGTTATTTCTTCTCTCATGAACACTAAACCCTTAGGGTAAGGGGGAAGGTCACTTTTATGATTTAAATCACATCTTAAGACACTACCACGTTCGCTTAACATATGTTGAAAGCATACTTACCTGCGAAAGTAGAGTTGAGTCATACAATCAACTCCTTGAAAGAGAAAAGTTGATAGAACCTGTTAAGTGAAGCAAGAAATATTTCTAGAATAGAAACAACCTTGCATTCTAGCGTTCCCATTTACATCTCATAGAAATATGACCATTGAGGCAACCACCGAAAGGTGTGCGTCAATCAGGAATAAGAACCGTGGTAGTATCTGCAATGAGATTTATTGATTCTTTAGTTACCTTCCCTCTAGCCCTTCCTTCTCCATATAGTCCCTTGTTTAGTCTGTGGCATTACTCACCCATCCCCATCTCACGATTATTAGGCCCTCGGTTACTTAGAATTTCATTATTTGCATTTATTTTATTGTCATCACAACAAGCAACACATATTTAACACCATTGCATAATTCACTTTACTTCAACAACATCGCATCAAATCGCCGTGTTTGACCTTGGATCATCCCAAAAAACTCGTGATCTTGTTATACTTGGCGAAAGAGCGAGAAAACTTGTGATAGGAACACTTGATCATCGCTTACACACTTGACGCATAACGCATACTCTTCAGACCATCACATGATCATCGCATGACCATTACCGCATATCAACAAACTAATTTATCCTTAATACTTATCCTATGGTGGGATTTTAAATCTACATGGCATACAATATGCACACAATAGATAAATTATTTAACTCATACATTCACAATGCATAATTAAATAAACACACTTAAAATGAACCGGTTTTGGCATCCTAAGCTAGCTAAAAGCTAAACTTATTACAATAATAAATAGAAACCAACCTCAAACCGCCTCCGAACACTTCGAACAAACCACTTGAAAAATGCTTGAACTAGCTTCAAAAACCCAAAAACCGACAAAAGCCGCCCAAAATTGGTCAAAATTGGTCAAATCAATCGAGCTGAACCGGTCCAAACCATCTGGACTGGTTGAGCTACCTAATCGGACGCACGCAGGTCAGGTTTGGGTCGGCTAGAGCAGCTGAAAACGCGAGCGGCTTGGGATTGGCGTGGATCAGTTGGCGAACCTGAACGCGAACGCGGGCCGGCAAACAAGGCTGGAGCGCTGACGGGGCAAGCTGAAAACTAGGTTGGGCCGCGCGCGCTTGAAGCGGGTCGAACACTGGGTCGAGTCGCGGGTCGTCGGGTCTGGAGCACCTACACATGTCACACACCAGCTCCGTGGGTCAGGCACCACTCCGAGTCGGGTCAAAGGTAGTGAACCGGGTCTGGGAGGTGCATTCGGTCTGTGAGCAATTTTTCACCAAAAAAAAATCATCCTCTTTGTCGGAAGAGCAATTACAGCCTAAAAACGACTCTAATGACTCTAGAAAATTTACAGATCTTGTACGACACATTAAAGCCCATAAAACACCGGGAAATTACAATAATTATTACAACCCAAGAGAAAAAAAAGGATGGCAAAACTGAAATTATCCATTTTAAAACACAAACATTCATCGCATGAATCAATACCCACCATATGCAAAAATTAACCAAAATTGAGTACTTTAAGCATGCTCTGGTATCAATTTATGGAATGAACACATGCGCAACGGAAGAAAAAACAGATCTAAAGTACTCGATTTAGGTTCATCTCAAAGAATAAGCATGCAATTAAATAAATTACATGCGACCGATTATAATAATGAATAAAGAATTTTAGTTTGTTTAGAAATATAAATTGCGCTGAAAGTAGAAATGTGTTGATAAAGTAAATTCCTAAACTACTATGATACAGGGGTCAAGGACTGACTGTTAAGTTGTACAAAAGAATCTATAAATGCGATGACAAGTCTTATGAATGTGGCAGAAAGAGAATGAGTAAAAAGTAAAAACATTGCAAGTCCGTCAATCGTATTAAGGATGCAACTAAGGCTCCACTTTCCCTTGGCGTACACTTTTCAGTGATTGGCCGCGTTCTCATACGTCTATGGTGAAACAGAGATGAACGTGATGAACGTGATGAACGCAAGGTTGTTTCCATCTCTAGAAATACTTCTCGCTTTAGTTAACGCATTCATCCAACCTTCTCTCGATAGGCAGAATAACATCTTCACTTCTGCTCTCACAGGTGAAGATGCCGTCGAGCATGCTTTAACTAAACTTAATCGATTCCTTGACACAGATTGACTCACTCTCTTAATTCTCACTGTTTACCCTGGGGATTAAGAACACATCATGGAGCAAATGGATGATAAATATGGAAAGAGACAGAGAGATGATAATGATGACGATGATAACATTTAATTCTAAAATTAAGCGTTTGATACATGTTTGTGAATGAGGGATTAAAGAAGATGAACACAGACAATGAATTAGAGAATAAAAACAAATACGGAAAGAGTGTCAACGTCTTGACACAGATCCCGATCGGAGACTTGTGCTTGCCGGCGTATGGATGTAGTGGAGAGGAAAGCTTCCCTCTCAGACTTGCTTTCCCGGCAGAATTGACCTTTTGCACAGAGCTTCAGCTTCGGAAATCAAAAGAATTCCTTGCTCGGAGACTCACTTCTCAGCCTTGTCTCATAGTTCTCCCGGATTTACTCTGTAAAGTCTCTTCAGACCAGTCTCTCTCCCAGTATATCTTTCAGTGAATTTGAGGAAGCTATGTATAGACAAGACCTTGGCTCTTTGAATTTATGATCCCTACTGTATAATTATGGTAATTCCTACCATGGCGTAATGGAAAATTCCTCTCTGCTCAATAATCATTCTGTCAGAATTGCACAACAAAAAGCTGTACACTTGTCAGAATCGTTCGCGAATGCGTTGCTCTTCACATCTTCGATCGATTGCCGCATGCGGTGTTATTTTTGATTACTGCATGCGGTTGGAATGCGTTGATCGCTAAAGCTCATGATCGATCATCGCATGCACCGTCATTGCGTTGGTCATTTCTTCATTCTTGATCGATTGGCATATGCAATGTAGATGCATTGCACATTTTTTCTTCGAGCCATTAACGCATCCGGTGACCTATTTCCTGTAAAACAGAGACTGAGACATTCTATTTCGCCATCGCAATGGTGTTAGTGGATGCATTTACAACATTTCATAATTTTCGTATTTCTCAGTCAATTCTTATACTATCGACACAACTTTCCTCTATTTTTGCCGCAATATCTAAATAAAACAGCATAAATAACTTGTATTTCTACAAGTTATCAAGCACCCATATGAAATTTCCTCTGGGAAACAACATTTTCTTCCCTTTCTTTATTTTTCATAAAAGATTGATAAGTCTGGAGTTCATTCAGGAAAATTGTCAAGTTGTAATCAATCTTATTCATTACAGCATTTGTATGAAAGATTAGAAAACTCTTCGGAAGAGATTCCATTATCATACTAACTTGACTCTTCTCGTCTATGACAACCATGTTTGCTTCTGCTATATTGAAGTGGACCATCATGTCCAGGTCATGTTCTCTAATAGAGGTCCCCTCCTTCATATGCGAATTTAAACGTATTTGATAGCATTATGTCGTGCTGATAAGGACAACTGTCCAAACATCTCTTGCAACGACTCCATGATCTCTCTAGAAATGACCATTGTTTCATACTTTTTGGTAAGCAGATCAGATATGCTTGCCAAAATATAGGCTCTGGTTTTTTCATTAGCTCGGACCCATCTGTCATAGATATCCCGAACATTTTGGGTTGCATCAGGATTGGGAAGAAGAGGACGTTCCTCCGTTAAAACGAATCTCAGATCATCAACTACTAGTATTATGTTTATGTTTGACTTCCAATTTGAATAACCCTCTCCATTGAACATATTAGAGGTTAAGAGTTGTATAATCGAGTTTGACATGTTAAAACATAAACAAATTCTATGAGAGAATTTCATCTAAATCCAATTTTAACAAAAGTAATAAAATACTCATATTTCTTTATTTATTTGCAACGATACTTTAGTAAGTCAGAATAGATGCTATCGAGAGGTAGTCAAATACTCATTCACTAAAGCAAGACATTCTTGACCAAATACTATATCCAGAATAACTCTTATTCCTATAGTCATTTAGTTACTGTTTTCGGTCAAGAACTTACTAACACTTAGTAATCTTGTAAGTGTGACCCTCTATTTTCAAATTTTATAGAATGGTATGAATATTCCCCCGAGTTGGAAGACAATGTTCAAACCAAAACTAAGAAAACTATTCATTTATGAAGTTTGGGTTGTTTTGAATCCTATGTTGCAACCCTCTGAGAGGATCGCCGTAAAAACGACTAGCTAGTGCTGCCTAAGAACGATAGCAGACATAACATAAGAATCTCACGGTTCAAACTAATGGAAGAGACTATAGGATATACTGACACATTTCCTGCACCCACTTACTATGAATTACTTCCCCTATTCACCTTGTTATTGACCCATGCAAACACTTTTCGAATGGAGCAGTCGTGGTAAAAGCGGCATGAAGCCGAACATAGATCTCACAGTGTGAACTTTTAGGGACGTGAGAGCTAAAAATAATATAGTACATATTATTAATCTCCCACTGAATTATTCTAATTATTTGGGTATCTTTTGTACTTAGGTATATTTCGGCTAAAAAACACTCTAAGTCTATGTGGTTTATCCAAGTATAATATTTATATTTGGATTTAACTTACGATGTCAAAGTGATAAAACCATTTTATTATCTCATACCGCTCATGCATGCTTATAAAATCGATTAACAATGCTCAGTATATTGGTTAAAATCCTCAGGTAGAGGTGTTATGTAAACCGTCAACTTAAGTATCTCCAGCGTTAGACGGGATTATAGACCGATTGAGTTTGTAACCGTGTTTTATAAGATAACAACCTATTTTAATAATTAAAACAAGTTGTTATTAAACCTAAGTGAGCATGCATCTGATCTTTGTTATAATTTCTAAATGTCTGATTCATTTTATAACTCTTATAAAAAAAACATGCTATAACATATACTTAAGCATTCCATACATTAATATAACAATTATATTAATCTTATAAAACCCTAATCATGCATATTACATATATTATAACCAATTATAACATATATTAATGCATGAAATATGCTTCCCTATGGTGGGATTTTAAATCTACATGGCATACAATATGCACATACATATTTAATTTAAATACAACATACATCACATGCATAAAATATTTAAACAACACTAATATGGACCAACTTCGGCATCCTAAGCAAGCAAAAACTAATTTATTACAAAACTAATTCAAAAATAGCTTGAAGAAGTCTCTAGATTGCTCGAACCTACCTGAACCGGACCTGAACCGGTCCTCCAAAGCTCGAAAAGAAACTGAACCAGTCCAAATATGGTTGAACCGGACCCAAGGAAGTTGAACTGGTCGAACCGGACTCCTGTCACGAACCGGTTTGCAAGTGCGCACGTTTCTAGGCTGGGATGAGCAGCATTGCAATGCTCCATCCCAGCGTTATAACGCCTCGAGCTTCAGGAAAAACAGTGTTACAATGCTGTATGGGTAGCGTCGCAATGCTGCTTGGTAGTGGCTTCTTCTCCAGTTTTTCCAACTGAGTTTACTTGCTTCAATCTTCAATTACAACTTAGTTTCAACTCTATTGACTCTAATAAAATTACAGACCCTTAATCATATATTAAGACTCATCAAATAAAAGGCAGTTACAAATTTAACAACATAATTAAAGAGAAGTTTAATGCCAAAATTGAATTAAAACTATATCAGTCAACTAAACATGCATCTCTAGAATTTCACCCACCAAACTCAAATGAATGTTAATTGAGTGCTTAAATCATGCTCTGATACCAATTGATAGAGTAAACATGCAAAAAACAGAAGCTAACATAATCATTAAGCACTCTAATTCTACTTAATTTGAGTATAAAACATGCTAAAAAATAGATTTTAACAAAAAGAGGGTTTCAACATGTATAACTTGGAAGATTCACTTCAAAACCTTGCAATCTCCACAAATTAGATCTCCAAATCTCTAGTAGACCACTAAGATGATCTAATATACTATTCTCAGCCTTAGAATGAGTGGTGAAAACTCAGAATTGAGAGCAATTGGAGATGGGATTGGAGAGCTTTTAGGGGGAAACTATTTTTCATAAATTTCTCAAATTTCATATTGCATGAAACTTCAGTCTCAGAAATTGAAGCTTTTATCAAGCTCAAACATGCAAGCACTAAGCCTCTCAATAATTTAACACTTCAAATTATACTTAGGTAGTGGGCTAGGTGTTAAAAATGGGATAAATCCACAAAAGAGCAAAAACTTGGATTAATCCACTATAATTCAATTTCAAATTTAATTTAATTTTCAATTTAAGTATGTTAAACTAAAATTCAATTTCTGGAAAAAAAATTCTTAATTTGAAATTTATTTAATTTAAATAATTAATTAAACAAAATTAATTAATTAATTAATTAATAATTTAATACCAAATATTAAATTATAAAACACCTAATTCAAACATGAATCCTATTCATGTAATCAATATTTAAATCATTATTTAAATATTTTGAACTCTCCAATTATATTTAATTTTTAACAAAATTAAATGTTAATTATATCGAATATAATTATCCAACCATAAATTTGAAATTGAACATTTCAAATTCCAAACTCTAATTTCAAATTGGAATGTTTCAAATTTGCTCAATATTCTAATCCGAGGTTTAATCTTTTACGAGCTAGTGGAGGGACCTTATAGACCTACAGATCATGAGCTCCAACCATTTGAGATTAATCGATTAAACTCTTTAATCCGAATTAATCAATATTCGTGAACTATCGAGACATACCACTATAGCTAGATAGTTGCACTCTCCTCACTATAAATATATTTATGTCTATTTGATTTAACCATAATTAGTAAGTCGACCCTTCACAGGTCATTCGTATTTACAGCTAGGTCAAAATTACCATTTTATCCCTGTAAATACATCTTGCTCCTTAAGTCACCATTGATCCTCTATTGAATAATTGGTTTATAGTCCAACTAATAAACCATGTCCCTCTCGTCCATGAGAGGGAAGGGCCCTTTTGTTCAAGATTAGAAATCAATACCTAAGTGAACAACCTATCTTCTAACCCTAAAATGTGTAGGAGTGAAATCCATCTTACAGGACTATGTCCCCAATTATCTATCCGGTCTTATCCCCAAAATGGGAGACTTATTGAGCAGTGCTATTGAACTACTCTCACCTATGCAGATCAAGGGATAATCCCGAATAAAAAGAGTTCGTAGTTGGCTCAAGATTAAGATCGAGTTACCCTAAGTCATCGAACTGAAATAGTCAGTTTTAACAGTAAACGATCGTTATAAAGAAAAGTGACTATTTTGTGGTCCAGTCTTATGCAAATGTCTTTTGAATAGGATATCCTCACTCACTGTCTCCACATGAACGATTATGGGATCACAGCATTTGTATCAGTATATAAAGTGGGCCGCATCCATAGTCTCCCCAAGATGAGGTACTCAATCTCATCCATATACTTATAGACCTTCTAAGTTATATACTGCAACTTGATCCTCTTTTTTGTTTCCATATAAAGTTAAAGTATTCAAACTATAGCCATGATTTCGTTTATTGGATTTTATAATAAAATAAAATTTCAATAATATGTTTATTGATGAATAGAATATGTTTCAACAATTACAAATTGCGAGTTTTAGGACATTCCTAACACGAACAAAATAATGAGTTATTGATGAAAAATCATGAATCTTGACCAACTGGAAGGATACCACTCCCTGAAGTGAATGCTGTAAATGTTAATAATCGTAATCGAGGTCATGGTAGTGGTCGTGGTCAAGGTCGAGGTCATGACTGTGGTAGAGGAAGAAATAATTATTATTTTTGTGGTGGTCGCTTTAATCATTCAAATTTCAAAAGAACCATGAAAAATGATGATCACAAGGGAAAAGCTCCACAATATAAGAGTTCAAAGAGTATTGAAAATAAATGCTTCTGATGTGGAATGATTGTGCATTGGTCACGTACCTATCGTATGTTAAAACACTTAGTTGCCTCCCTGAAGGAAAAAAGGGAAAAATGTGGAAGCAAATTTTGCATACCAGGATAATGATATATTTGACTCATCCTATATAACAAATTTGGATATGACAGACTTCTTTGAATCTTTTGAAGAGAAGATTGGCGTAGTTGATGGAACATCAAGTGTTTCATTTTGATTTTGAGAATATCTAGCCTTAATGTTGTTGTTTTTTTTAAAAAAAATCTACTTTCATGTTTTTTTAGTAACTTTTGTATATTTTAAGTGTTGTTTTTCTTATTGTAATTATTTTCTTTTAATGAAGAAACTTGGATCACTTTCATATGTTGGGTGACTCAAAAAATGAGTAAGAAGATCTATGTATGGTAGATAGTACAACTACACATACAATACTTACAAGTAAAAAATATTTTTCCAAACTGATAATGCTAGAAGCAAAAGTCAATACGATATCAGGTTCTGTAAACCTGATCGAAGGTCTTGGGAAAGCAAATATTATTTTTCCTAGAGGAACAAAAGTTAAAATTAACAATGCATTGTTCTCTAGTCAATCAAAGAGAAATCTTCTAAGTTTTAAAGATATATGTTGCAATTGTTATCATATTAAGACTGATAGTAAGAACAATATGAAATATCTATATATCATCTACTATTTCAAATGAAAAATGTATACTAGAAGAGTCGCAAGCTTTATCTTTTGGATTATATTATACTCATATACGAGTAATTAATACATATGCAACAATGAACTAGAAGTTCATTAATCCAGACATATTTACAATTTGGCACGACTGATTGGGTCATCCAGGATCTATAATGATGAGGAGAATTATTGAAAATTCAAATGGACATCCATTGAAGAGCTAGAAGATTCTTCAATCGAATGAATTATCATGTGATGCTTGCTCTCAAGGAAAATTGATAATTAGACCATTAACAACTAAAGTGGGGATTGAATCACCTACATTTTTAGAATGAAATCATGGTGATATATGTGGATCTTTTAACCCACAAAGTGAACCATTTAGATATTTTATGGTATTAATAGATGCGTCCAGTAGATTGTCACACATGTGCTTATTATCAAGTCGAAATCTTGCATTTGCAAGATTACTTGCCCAAATAATTAAGTTAAGAGCACAATTTTTTTATTATACAATTAAGATCATTCGTCTTGATAATGCTAATGAATTTACAACCCAAGTTTTTGATAATTATTGTATGTCAATTGGGATAAGTGATAGCTCGTAGAAATGCAAGCTTTTATAGTATTTTACCTAGAATTATGAGGGCTAAAAAGCAAAATATGCATTGATAATACTAAGAATTCATGTGAAAAGTGAACTTGCGTCAAACAGCACCAAAAATCCTCACTAACCCTATACCATGCGTTTTTTCCGGTTTAAAGTGTTCATTTTTACAGATATTACAGGAATTAATCGCATGTGTCGATCCCAGACCGCTACAAGGTTGAACGCATGAGTTGATTAGGTTCGCCGCATGGGATGTTGCGTCTACAGATCGATAAAAGTCTGCTCGCAAGGTAGATGGAATGTGTTGGCACCTCAAAAGAAGCAAGCATGAACGCATATCTTGGGAGTATCAATAAGATAAGATGATGTTGACATTGCCTATACCGCGAAAAAGGTGGCAGTGAGGCAGAAAGCAATCATGGAGGCTATCGGCGTTTGAGCTCTATAAATAGCACCTTGGACCTTCACTTCAAAACATCCGAGTTTCTGCCTTAAGGAAGATGCTTGCGATCACAGATGAGAGCATGAACGAGAGTTTCTTTGAAGATTCTTCACCTCCACAATCCATTCCGAGTGACGACCGGAGTCTTCGCCGGAGATAGAGCTCGAGAGAGACTTATCCACTATTCATCCATGACACTACCAGCAGCCTTGACACAGAGCCTTTTATTTATTCTCTGATCTCTGTATTGTATTATATTTTAGCTTAAGATATTAAGACATTTTGTAATAAATGCATATCTTAATTCCTTCAACGCCATCTTCTTCATCTTCTTTATCTTTATCATTATTTATCTTCATCGTTTAGTTGTCAAAGGCAATCACATACTCAATCGTGTAGCCTAGAGATAGGACGCATGTAGCAACCCACCGAGAGGTGTGCGTTGTGCGAGTATAGTGAGTTAATCCTATTTGCTTGGTGTGAGGCTGTAGCTGTTGGATTTTATGTCCTAAAACTCGTAGTTTGTAATATCATATTCTTGTTCAATAAAGCTGTTATTGAAAATCTTTAGTAAATTTAAATTCTATATTCATGAATCCAATAAACTAAGGTTCCGAGGCTATTAAGTTTAAGTTTGAACTTTATGTAGTGACATAAATGTGGATCAAGTTCAAATATATATAGCCAAAATGGTCTATAGTATATGAATAAGGTTAGGCGCCTTATTCTGGGGACACTATGGATGCGGCCCATTTTGTAGTTAGTACAAATGTTGTGATCCTAAACCGTTCATGTGGAGACATGAAAATGGGGGCATCCTATGTAAAGAGTTTACATAAGACTGAACCATGAAATAGTCACTTTTACGTTCTAAATGTCGTTTAATGTATAAAACTGACTATTTCGTTAATTGATGACCTAGGTAACTTAATCTTAATCCTGAGCTAACTATGAACTCCTGCACTCGGAATTATCCTTAGATTTGCATAGGTGAGGGCAGCTCATTATCGCTGGCCCAATAAGCCTCCCATTTTAGGGGTGAGATCAGATGGATAGCTGGGATCATAGGGTGCAAGACGGAATTCACTCCTACCCGTTATAGGGATAGTAGATAGGTTGTTCCCTTTAGTACTAAATCCAGGTTTTGAACAAGGGGCCCCAACTTCTCATTGGTTCGAGAGGGGTTCGGTTTATAGGTTGGACTTTAAACCAATTGTTCATTAGAGGATTAGTGGAACTTAAGGAATAAGATGTAGTCTCGGGAGTAAAATGATTTTTCTGACCCAGCGGAGATTACGAACAACCTATGAAGGATTAACTTACTAATCATGGTTATATCAAATGGACACAAATATATATATATATATATATATAGTGAGGGGAGTGCAACTACAGGACTATAGTGGAATGACCCGTTAGTTAACGAATGTTGATTAGCTCCGTCTAAAGAGTTTAGCCAGTTAATCTCGGATTGTTGGAGTCCATGATCTATAGGTCCATTAGGTTCTCCTATTAGCTCATGTGGAATAAACTTAGAACAATATGATAGAATAAATCGAATTGTTCGAATTAGATGAAGAGAGAGAAACCGACAAGTATATGTGATATAGTGGTCGATTTTTTAGTTTAGAGATACAACTTTAATATTTAAATGTGATTTAAATATCAAGAATATGAATACGTTCATATTCGAAAGCTTGTAAATAATGGAAATGGTCAAAGATGTAAAAAGTCAAAGAGTTGACTTTTGACTTGAAAAGTCAAACTTTGACCGACCTTATATTCAAATGTGATTTGAATTTTGAGAAAATGAATGTGGATTCATGCTCGGGAGGTCAAAATTAGTCAACACGAAAAAATTATAAAAAGTCAAAATGTTGACTTTTTGGTCAAAGTCAAACTTTGACCAAATGGCTATATTTGCCCTTTGGCTAAAGTTAGTGGGAAAATCCAAACTTTTGTTGGATAATTCCACTAACAAAATAGTGGGCTAGGTATTGGCTTATAGTGAAGACATTAAGTCCACTTAGATAGTGGATTCTAGGTGTTGAGATTTTGTGAAGTTTTTTCATGCAATTTTGCATGTCCCTTTTCTATAAATATGGGCTTGTGATTTTGGATTAAAATTTTTTAGACTTTTTGCCAAAATAGTTTTCTAAAATAGGGCTAAAAAATCCAAACCCAACCCAAATTTCACTCTTCTATTTCCATCTCTTTTTCTCTCTCTCGGGTTCTTCATCCATCGGGTCCCATAACCCGATTCTGAGTCCAGAGGATAGTAGGTTAGCTCTAGTGGTTGTCCGGTTCGTGTTCGAGCGGCGATAGAGAAGTTTCGGGAGCTTCGAAGGTATTATTTCAAAATAACCCTAATTAATTCATTTAGGGTTGCATGTTTAATTTGGGCAATTAGAGTAAAATCGATTCTTATTTCCGTTGCGCATGTCGATTTTTCCATTAGTAGCAACGCTTGTCTATGGGCTGTTGCAATGCTTGTCTATGAGCTAATTAGCCGCATCTAACTGCCTGAGAAGGTAAAAGGTGGAACACACTAAAGCAGAGTATGCATTGTTCCTAGAGATAGGCACGGTCTTATGCTCGACACAACTATGCACTATAGAGATATAGGCATGCGGTTGGCCACCGAGAGGTGTGCGATGCGTTAGTATGACGAGTTGGGATTACTCGAACGACTTAAGATAATGAACAGTACTATGCATTATCAATTGTTGCATATCTACCAATTCTCATTGTAAGTCTTCATCGCTCAATCTGTTTAGTTAGAAGTAGGAGTAGTGTGTAATCCATTAACTTCTTTTTACTTTTATTCATCGCCTCAAACTCATTGCTTCACAAACATTATTAAGTTACAAGTCCCTGAGTTCGACCTCGGATCACCCGAGAAACTTGCGTTCTCATTATACTTGACGAGAAAGCAAGAAAACTTGTGATAGGAACGCATGGTCATTACACACGAGATTAACACATACTCTTCATTCCAATGCATGGCCACCGACGCATGGGTACAAACGCATAGCATAAGACATATATCATATATGCTTTCCAATTTTATCAACAATAAGTGTTGAGCATCTTGTAGCTCATGTTCATACACAAAATGGTTTAGCATAATCATTTATAAGATGATTGTAATTAATTGCAAGACCATTATTTATGAGAGCTTAACTTCCTTCATCTGTATAGGGACATGCTATTTTGCATGCACTTGTACGTATTAGGCCAGTAGCTTATCATAAGTACTCGCTATTGCAATTAGCTTATGGTCATGAGCCAAATATTTCCCATCTAATAATTTTTTGATGTGCAGTATATGTTCCAATTGCTCCACCACAACGTACTAAGATAGGTCCTCAAAGGAGGTTAGGAATATATGTTGGATATGATTCCCCATCAATTACTAAATATCTTGACCCCCTGATGAGTGATGTATTTACTGCATGATTTATTGATTGTCATTTTAGTGAGACAAATTTTTTAACATTAGGGGGATGAATTAAGAAATTGGAAAAAGAAATTACATATAATGCATCATTATTATCTCATTTAGATGCCCATATAGATCATGGTGAACTTGAAGTTCAGAAAATGATTCATTTCTAAAATATAGCGAGTCAATTACTAGATGCAAAGAGAGTAACTAAGTCGCATATACCAACTGCAAATGTTCCATAAAAAATTGATATTCCAACACAACAAGTTGTCACTAATGAGTCTGGAACACGCTAGAAGCGTGGTAGACCATGAAGAAATCCTCAACATGACTAGTGAGGAAGGTGAAATAATTAAAGATAATAATGATATTTCAATAAACTATATCATGACAGGAAAAAAGATTGAATTGAATTAATGTAATTATTGACAACATTTTTGCATATAATGTTACTCTCGATATTATATTTGAAAATGAGGATCCTGAAACAAAATCTGTTGAAGTATGTTAACAAAAAAAAAGATTGGCTTCGATGGAAAGAAGCAATCGAGGCAAAATTAAACTCACTTTCAAAACGTCGGATTTTTGGACCAGTAGTCCGAACACCAGAAGATGTTAAACCTGTAGGATGCAAATGGGTATTTGTGAGGAAAAGAGAGCTTAAGGGATATTTTCGTGAGGGGAGCAAATATATTGTCATCTTTTAGGAATATGTATTATATGAAAAATGTACTCTTTTTCCTTCGCTAGATTTTTTTTTTCTATTGGGTTTTTCTTAGTAAGATTTTAACGAGACATATTTCACACACATATATATAATGGGCATCTAAGGGGGAGTGTTATAAATATTATAGAAAATAGATGCCCATTAGATGCTCATGCTTAGTATCTATTGACCATGTGTCATGCCTCAATTTTTCAAAGTATTATCCATGTGTCTTGTAAATACTCATTCTTAGTGTCCATTTAATCCACCTCATACTTACCAAATTGCCTATAAATAGTGGGCTTTGGTGGGTTTTAAAACATACACATTGGGCAAATTCTATACAAATTGTAGAAAGTGGAGAAATTTTAGAATTTTCTTATTTCTTATTTTGTTAATTTAATTAATTTATAAATTATGTTTTATTTATTTTAATATTTATTTATTTATTTATTTTAATATTATATTTTATTATCATCGTGTTCTCATTGTGTTCCTCAAATTCACAACACTCATTTTATCAATAATAGATTAAAATATCATTTTGGTCTCTAAACTTTAGAATTTGTTCAATTTTGGTCCCTATATTTTTAAATGTCTAATTTTAGTCTTTGAACTTTCAATGAATCTTAAATTTAGTCCCTACTACTAGTTTATTGTGGATTTTTCCGTTACTTTTTATTTTTATTGGTATTTCCACTATAAATTTTGAAAATATATTCACATATTGTGTTTCTTTCCATGAAAATTATTATGATTATTTAAGCAATTCAATAAAAATTAACTTTGAGAGACTAAATTTAAGATTTATGAAAAGTATAGCGACTAAGATTGAACATTTGAAAGTATAGGGACTAAAATTGAATAAATTTTAAAGTGCATGAATCAAAATAGTATTTTAACATTATTCTTATGTGTTTCATGATGTTTATTATGACTAATGTTACTGTTGTCAAAATTTTGAACATGGAAATGATTACGTGACAACAACGAAAAATCTATTTGATGAGAATAACGTGACCTACAAAATAGAAATGTATGCATATTGATATGGTATTTGTCACATGCGCTCCAATACTTAATAAAGAGGGAATAATTAATAAGTGCAAGGATTTGTGAATGCACAATAGAATTACTTTTTTGGGGGCCTACAATGTTTTATTTATAGGAGTACATAACCTAGATCATCCCGAATAAGGTTTTGGGTCTAAACTTGGATTATCCTTTTGCTTGTCAAGTCATGGCATGAGAAGGGCACACCCAGTTCGTCAAGGTCGAGCTCATTAACTTGGTTTTTACTTCGCCCTTTGCATTGAAAGAAAAGATTCCAAAATAATATGATTCAACCTCAAACCCTTTTGAATGTAGCAGATAACAGCGGAGCCCGAGAATTGATGTGTATTCGAATCATAGGGGCTAGTAATCGACGATATGCTCATATTGGTGACGTTATTGTTGCTGTAATCAAGAAAGCCGTCCCAAATACACCTCTAGAAAGATCAGAAGTGATCAGAGCTGTAATTGTACGTACTTGTAAAGAACTCAAACGAGAAAACGGTATGATAATACGATATGGCCCTTCTTTTGCTTGTCAAGAAAGAAAAATCAATATAAAATAATTAATTAAGATATTATATTTATTAACATTTTTAACATTCTGGAAAGTGGTTTGAATAATTGAGCCACCAGCTTATCATGAAATTAATGATTCCATCCCCAAAGTGTAGATAATTATAAATGTATATACAAACTATTATTAAGTTACAGTCTTTTGTCATATTCTGTTTGGACAATGCATCTTTTATATATATATATATGAAAACATCCATAAATCGCTTAAATAACTCAATTATATAATTAATATGTTTGGTTTAGCTACCTGCTTTGACCTTGCATTCCATATATATGTCAAACAAACAAGTGATTCAGGTTACCATATTGCTTTGCTTATAACTTCAAAAGAAAAATTCCATCATTAATTAACTCTCATTAGCTTATTGAATGTGGTCCTTTCAAAAGATAAGATTTGTAACCCTTTTATTCTAAAATTAAATAAAACATACCTTGAAGTGACTTAGTTTTTGCTAAAACAAGATGTCTTTTTGTTGGCTTTATTTATGATGTATAAAGCCAAGATATCTCAAGGTAAAATAGTCTGATGTTATACAAAATAGTGGGTAGCTAGCCTTAAAAAAAAAACATTCAATTTATTGATGTCAAATGGGAGATCAAAGATTCACCTTTAGGATAAACATGTACTTATCTATTGAATTATATTTGAGTTGACAATTTTGGCCTATAGATATATCCTGTACAATAAATATCAATATGGTAAATTAAGTATAAAATTTATTAAGTATAATTATTTGATATTAAGCATAGTTTACTAAAACCCTTTAAGGTGACTATTGATAAAAAATAGATAACAAATGAAGAAATTCAGAGGTGGAAGAAGTGTTTATAGACTTAATTTTCAAAAACAAAAATAAAAAATCAAATGATTACCAAGTCTTAAATTTTGTAGGATCTTAGAAAGAGAGCAATGGGTAATTAAGAAGTATAATAGGATGAAATCTAGAATTCAAATCCGTACAAAAATGATATTTGCTTTTGTAAGAATAAGAAAAATTATCTTGATATCATTGGTTGTCATTAACGGGGCATTGGGACAAGAACTATCTTAAGACTATAATAACTCCCCTTTGTTACCATAAATATTAATTTGTACTTCTCAATCAGCTACGAGAGTACTACTTCAAAATTCTCATATATTATAGTATTTATTATTTGCCACGGATACTATTTTACATTATCATTTTTTTAAATTTTTTACTATAATGTTTACTATTTCTTTCTTCAACTAAAATAGTTTATATCTCAAACACTAACTCAAATTAAAATAATCACACCCCAAATACAAACTATTATAACCAAACTATAATAATCTATGACTATAATAACCAACTCTCTGTCCCAAATGTCCCTAAGAAATTAGAAAGAAAGTTATCGAACAATTTTCTTAGATTTTCTTAAAATGGCAATAGTGTAAAAATTATCAACAAATCTCGATCATACAAAACACACCTAAGTTTTTATTTATTATATATTATTTTGGAATGATTTGAGTTAACCTTTCAATTAGATGGAATATACTAGAGAATATTTGTTACACTGATAAATGATATATATATATAATAAAAGGCTTAAATCTCTTCAAAGAAAGGGAGATTATCCCGTCTCAATTAGTTAATGGTTTACATGATTATTTATTCAATATTTACTTAAATTTCTTAAGATATATTTATTGTTTCCTAAGAAATAATTTAAGAAAACGTAACCACACTCAAACTGATCTACTATCTAACAACTTTGAGATTGAGTACTCAAAAAAAAAAAAAAAAAAAAAACTTTGAGGTTGAAATGTGAAATTAAAACCATAATTAAATTTAAGATGAATAATAAATGTGAATACTGCAAATATTCCTCAAGGAAAGGACAATTGTTCAAACTATTGAAGGCAAGGAAAATATTAAGGGGCGAACCATGACAAAGGACACATAATATTCTTATTCCCTTTGTTGCTTTCTCGTGAATGAGAAATTTTAGAGAAATGAAGAAAAAAGGGATCACACTGCAATTTAAAAAAATGGCAATAATATAGTCAAACTGTGTGTGTTCATTTTGCGACTGGGACTTTTTTTAAAAATAGAAAAAGTGGTATATCAAATTGTATTTTAGCCACGGCTAGCAATTGTCGGTGGATCCAATCAAAAGAAATCGATTAACAATAATTACTCTTAACTAAAGAAAATTAAAAGAAAATCTTTTCACCCTAAATTTTAATTTAGTTTCTAAGTATTTAAATTTTGTGTTTGATTTAATTTAGTTTTTAAATTTCAAAATCTTATAATTTTACACTTTAAATTTAAATTTTGTTTTATTTTGATCACTAAATTTCAAAATTTATATTTTAATCTTGTTTTTCTATTAAATATTTTTTTTCAATCTCTTGATGTCTATTAATTAATTTATTACATTAAAATAATTATAATTAATTAAATTCAAATTAATTTTAAAACTTGATTGCATAATTATTTTTAACTAATCAATAAACATTAATGAAAAAATTAAAAGTGAGTATTTAGTAAAATTTTGAGGTTAAAAGTATAAATTTGGAAACTTAGAGATCAAATCGAAATAAAATTCAAAATTTAAGAACTAAAATTGTAATAAAATAAATATCCATATTAATTTAAATTAGAATATCTTTCTAAAAAATAAAAGCAAACTAAAATATAACCAAAGAGAGTGAAATAAGATGGCCTCTATAAGTGCATCAAAGAATATATGAGAATCTCTAGATGTTAGGACATTTTTATGTTACCATAAAACAAATGCAATAATTAAAATGTCCAATTCATGAGATTTTTTTATTCTTATGAAAGAAACGACTCCTAAAAGGATAACATTTGAAATATAAGAACCAAATGATAGAAGTTAAACCCTAAATTTGGGACCAAAATTTATTTTCTTAAAATAATAATAAACTTTGTTGTTTTTGTTTTTGTTTTTTTAAATTTCTAGGAAATAAACAATAATTACTTTTTCTTACTTGACAAGAGAATATTAATTCACAACCACCCTTATCTACAAAACACTACATTATATAATTTTTCATGAAGAAGCTGGGTTTGTTGGGAGCTTTTAATAATCTTTCCCCTTTGATTCAGAATCCCATGGAGTGCTCCTTGGGTTGTGTATAATATCAATGGCTACAGTACTTAAAAAAAACTAGCACAACAATGGAACTTTACGTGTCATTTCATTAATACATATGCCACAAGTTTAACCCTAAGTTAAAGAGTTCACAATATAATACTAATAGTAGTGTTTTTATCTCACCTAATTCTTTATAAACATTTAAAGTTTGAATTATAATCCCATTAAGTTTAAATATTAATTTAATTCATAAATTTTTCCCTTTCTTAAACCCCTTTTATATATAATTTAACTATTAATTTGTGAGGTAAAGATTCAAACTCATCTCTTTAATAGTATGATGTCCTGAATTTGTGTTAAAAAATTTTATCTCCAAAAATCTTGTGTTTTAACTCATGGCGGGTGGAGGGGATGTTTTTTTTTTTTTTTTTTTTTTTTTTTTTTTTTTTTTATAAAAAAAATGAGGCGATGAGTGGAGAAAAAGAAATCCGAGTGGAAGTAGGATGCATCTCCATTCCCCGTTGAATTTTTAAATAACTTCATATATATGACATTTTATTTTATTTCAAGATGTTTAAAATCTATCTCAATAGGAATTAACAATGTAAATAAAGCATTAACAATGGAGAATAAACTATTTTTCTAAAGAGATTAAGTGGGAATAATTCTCGCAAATTCTTCCTCCAAAATTTTCGCTCCATCTACCTAAGATTAAAAGAAGTATTTTGTGGAGATGAAGAATGAAATGGAGACCATTCTCGTGGATGTCTGTACGTAATAAATATATATTTTTATTTATTTATAAAGATCAGTAATAATATGAGCTAAGATAATAAGAATAATTAAAACAGTCAAAGTAACAACCCTATAAAAAAAATGTAACTTGAGGATAACTCAATATGTTAAAACATATATATCAATGAACCTCGCACGTATTATTAAATTCGAAAAGATCAAAGTTTATGAATCCAACCCTTAAACTAAAAGATACTAATAATATATCAGCCATAAAAAAAAAAAAAAAAACTTGACTTTTGAGATAGTGTTATTTAAGAAGCTCATAAGAGAATGTAAGCACAGAGGGAAATAATATGAGTGAAAATAATGATTTGTGGGATGATTTTTACGTGCCAAGATGTGCATATATTATAATATAATGGAGTAAAAATGTAGGGGGAAAATATCAGAATAAGACAGGAAGATTTGGTAAGATGAAGCCAACAAAAGTGCTTAAAACCCTAAATAAATATTGCATGGACTCTGTTCTCTATCTCTCATTGCATTGTTTTTTCTACTGTGGAATTGGTTTTGCATACGTGTGGGAATTAATGAAATTGTGTGTGGGACAACTTTGACTTTTTCGAAAGCTTCATTTGTTTCAAGTTCATACTCCAAAGCCAATTACATTTTTTTATATTATATATATAATTAGTACTTCAACTGCTCACTTTCTCTACAGAGTTGTTTTTCACTCCATTTTTTAGCTAACACATTATAACAAGCAAACCCACCATCTTCCTCCTTCCAACCACTGTACTTCTAATTATAATTGCTCAAATATCAATATCCCTTTTTGTTTAATTTTATAATATTTCCCTTTCTGACTCACCCTTTTGACCTTGGCTTCATTCTATTTATTATTATGGAATTATGAAAACAGAGCATGTACTTATCTGATTCTGATCCTTTCTTGGAATTTGAGCGTCTGAAAATGAAGATTATTAATGGCACAGTACAAATCCGCCGGTCATTTATGGCATTTCCCTGACAGGCAGATTGATTGAGTTTCTCCCAACCATTTACATATACAGCAGCTATTATTATTGTCTGTAGAGTTCGAGAAACAGTGCTTCTCTTCCATGCAGCGCCGCTCTTTGCCTCTTCCCGTTTCTCACCACGCGTCTTTCATAAGCACCGCCCAAATTTCTACTCTTCTTGAAGATATATAGTTGTGTTCATCTATTGAAGTCTTTCTAAGAACAGGGTATTACTTGCATTTGGAGCAGAATGGCGGATTCTTCTGCTCTGTTTTTACCGTTTGTTCTTGTGCTCTGTTTTTTTGTGTGCTCTGTTCAGTGCGATGGGAATTTGGATGGTGGGTCGAGTTTAAATGTGCTTTTGGAAATTAGGAAGTCGTTCGTTGATGACCCTGAAAATGTTTTGGAGGATTGGTCTGAGGGTAATCCCAATTTCTGTAACTGGAGAGGGGTTTCTTGTGGGTCTAACTTGGCAGATAGCTCGGTTCAAGTGGTGGGACTTAACCTTTCTGACTCGTCACTCGGTGGGTCTATTTCACCAGCACTCGGTAGGTTACAGAACCTGCTCCACCTTGATCTTTCCAGCAACGGTTTAATGGGTCCCATTCCAACAAACCTCTCGCAACTCCATTCGTTGGAATCTTTGCTTCTTTTCTCTAACCAACTCAGTGGGCCGATTCCAACTGAGCTGGGCTCGATGACGAGTTTACGAGTTATGCGAATCGGTAACAACGGACTTACTGGTCCCATTCCTTCTTCATTTGGAAATCTTGTGAATTTGGTTACTCTTGGTTTGGCCTCGTGTAGTCTTAGCGGTTTGATACCTCCCGAACTCGGACGACTCGGCCGAGTTGAGGATTTGGTTCTGCAGCAAAATCAACTTGAGGGTCCGATTCCGGGCGAGCTTGGAAATTGTTCGAGCCTTGTTGTCTTCACTGCTGCTGGCAACGGTCTCAATGGATCGATACCGAAGCAATTGGGTCGTCTCGAGAATCTCCAAATTCTGAACCTCGCTAATAATACTCTCTCCGGTGAGATTCCGGTGGAGCTTGGGGATCTCGGTCAGCTTGTGTACTTGAATCTAATGGGAAACCAACTCGAGGGTTCAATTCCAGTATCACTTACTGAATTGGGTAATCTTCAGAATCTTGATTTATCTATGAACAACCTCTCAGGAGGAATTCCAGAGGAGTTGGGCAATATGGGAAGCTTGGAGTTCTTGGTTCTGTCGAACAATCTTCTTTCTGGTGTCATCCCAAGAAAGTTGTGTTCTAATGCTTCCAGTTTGCAGCACTTGTTGCTATCTCAGATACAAATATCCGGCGAGATTCCGGTGGAGTTGATACAATGCAGATCGCTGACGCAGATTGATTTGTCTAACAATACACTGAATGGGTCGATTCCTAATGAGTTTTATGAATTAAGGAGCTTGACTGATATCCTCCTTCATAACAACAGCTTAGTGGGTTCAATTTCACCGTCGATTGCAAACTTGAGCAATTTGAAGACTCTTGCTCTGTATCATAACAATCTGCAGGGTGATCTCCCGCGTGAGATTGGAATGCTTGGGGAACTTGAAATTTTGTACCTCTACGACAATCAGCTTTCAGGGAAAATTCCTTTCGAGTTGGGGAATTGTTCAAAGTTGCAGATGATTGATTTCTTTGGGAATCGGTTCAGTGGAGAAATTCCGGTGAGCATTGGAAGATTGAAGGAACTGAATTTCATTCATCTCAGGCAAAACGGACTCGTGGGTAAAATTCCCGCCACTTTGGGCAACTGCCATAAACTTACTATATTGGATTTGGCTGACAATCGTCTTTCTGGTGGGATTCCTTCAACATTTGGTTTTCTTAGAGCTCTGGAGCAGCTTATGCTTTACAACAATTCTCTTGAAGGTAATCTTCCTCGTTCATTAATCAATTTAGCAAACCTTACAAGAATAAATCTATCCAAAAACAGGTTGAATGGGAGCATTGCTCCACTGTGTGCTTCCCCATTTTTTCTTTCGTTCGACCTTACAAACAATGCGTTGGACGGCGAAATTCCTTCCCAACTGGGAAACTCTTCCTCCCTTGAGAGGCTGAGATTAGGGAACAATCAATTCTCCGGTGAAATCCCACCAGCATTGGGGAAGATTCGTGAACTATCATTGCTGGATTTATCTGGGAACTCTCTTACAGGGTCTATTCCAACCGAGCTTTCATTATGTAGGAAACTGACTCATCTGGATCTTAACAATAACCTTCTTTCTGGAATTTTACCAATGTGGCTAGGTAGATTGCCTCAATTAGGAGAGATTAAGCTCTCTTTCAATCAGTTCACTGGTCCATTACCTTTAGAGCTATTCAATTGTTCCAAACTGATTGTGCTATCTCTTAATGGAAATCTACTTGATGGAACATTGCCTATGGAAATTGGTAACCTGAAATCACTTAACATTCTCAACCTTGATGATAACCAGTTTTCGGGTCCCATTCCTTCAGATATTGGTAAGCTAAGCAAATTATTTGAGCTTCACATGTCGAGAAACGGTTTAGATGGGGAAATACCATCTGAGATTTCCCAACTACAGAATCTTCAGAGTGTATTGGACCTCAGTTACAATAATCTGACTGGTGAAATTCCATCCTCTATTGCTCTGCTGTCTAAACTAGAAGCACTTGATCTATCTCACAATGAACTGACCGGAGAAGTCCCTGCAGATATTAGTAAGATGAGTAGCTTAGGCAAGCTGAACCTAGCTTACAACAAACTAGAAGGAAAACTGGACAAGGAATTCTCACATTGGCCAGTTAGTGTATTCCAAGGAAACCTTCAGCTTTGTGGAGGCCCTCTTGACCGTTGTAATGAAGCTTCTTCGAGCGAGTCATCGAGTCTGAGCGAAGCAGCTGTAATAGCCATATCTGCAGTTTCGACTTTGGCAGGAATGGCAATTCTAGTGCTTACTGTTACCCTTCTCTATAAACACAAACTAGAAACCTTCAAAAGATGGGGTGAAGTGAACTGCATTTATTCATCTAGTTCTTCCCAAGCACAGAGAAGACCTCTTTTCCATAATCCTGGTGGAAATCGAGATTTCCAATGGGAAGAAATCATGGAGGTCACAAACAATTTAAGTGATGATTTCATTATCGGCTCAGGTGGCTCGGGAACAATCTATCGAGCTGAATTGCTAACCGGTGAAACTGTTGCCGTAAAGAAGATATCGTGCAAGGATGATCTTTTATCAAATAGAAGCTTCATAAGAGAGATGAAGACACTAGGAAGGATAAAGCACAGGCATCTAGTGAAACTGCTTGGATATTGCATCAACAGAGGAGATGGCTCAAATCTTTTGATCTATGACTACATGGAGAATGGAAGTGTTTGGGATTGGTTGCACCAACAACCAATCAATGGGAAGAAGAAAAAGAAGCTTGATTGGGATGCAAGATTCAGGATTGCTGTTGGATTGGCTCAGGGATTGGAATATCTCCACCATGATTGTTTGCCCAAGTTTATCCATAGGGACATCAAATCAAGCAACATCCTTCTTGATTCCAATATGGAGGCACATTTAGGGGATTTTGGTCTAGCAAAAGCTCTCGTCGAGAGTTACGACACTGACACTGAATCGAAAACATGGTTTGCCGGTTCTTATGGCTACATAGCTCCAGGTAACACCATTTTCTACTCACTTGATTTCAATGTTTGCAGTATTATTGTCAGTTGATTGACATTTCCCATTTCCATTTTCCAGAGTATGCTTATTCTCTGAAGGCAACAGAAAAGAGTGATGTTTACAGTATGGGAATTGTACTGATGGAGCTCATAAGTGGGAAAATGCCTACTGATGAAGCTTTTGGTGTGGATATGGACATGGTAAGATGGGTAGAAACACAGATTGAAATGCAATGTTTAGCTGATAGGGAGAAGTTGATAGATCCTTGTTTGAAGCCGCTATCGCCTGATGAAGAATCTGCAGCATTTCAAGTTCTTGAGATAGCTTTGCTATGCACTAAAACTGCCCCACAAGAAAGGCCAGCATCAAGGCAAGTTTGTGATCAGCTCCTGCATGTTTATAATCCTAGAACAGTTTGTTATGAGAAGATGAAGACAGATCCATATTCTTGAGAAGTAGGTTAATGGGTCAAAAATCAGTTTGATATCAGAGCAATGATTTTTCTTTTTTGTTATAAGAAAGAAATTTATGATATCTTTAAATAGAGAGTTTCACTTGTAATGTTCAAGTATCCATTAATATGAAATGAACATTCTTAATTCTTAATTCTAAAGAACTATCAAGCAAAATTCAATGATGAATCATACAAAATATTGGATTTGACAATGAAACTTTAAAGCTCATAAACCAAACATTAAAAGGCAAAATCACACTTCTGAACAATGCATCCATAGGTAAATAATAGTTTCATATTTTAAACATGTATGGGATTAGGACAAAAATTGAAGCCATATTGATTGCATTCTCCTATCATCCATAAATCTGTTTACACTAGATGTATCAGCAGGTTTTGACAAGTTGACCTCGGTTTAAATGTATAGGAGCTGACGTTGAACCTTACATGGATATGATATATTTTCTATTTATTCAGATTGACCTAGAGTTTCTTATTCTCCCCAAGCTAATTGTGCGTGTATTAATTATAAATAATCACTTGGAGAAAGAAACTTTTATTAATTATTAAAAGAGAAGCCCTTTCCAACCTTTCAATATACATATCCTCACTTTTAAAGTGGGTCTAACTATCTAGTTTTTCTTTCTTAGCTAGGTCTTTCTAGAAAACATTATCGGTTTTTGATCTAAAAAGTTTTTTCCTTTAAAAGTAACCTCATTTTTAAAATCTATTTTTTTAACCTCTTTTCCAACTTTGAGACTTTAAGTGGATGGATCCATCACGTAAAAATATAATTTTGCCCTTCAATAGAATTTGAAATGACAAATGTTATCGCAAAGACTTCTTCTAGTGGAAGTTAGGGGGTCTCTACTTCTTTTTCTCGTTGAGTTTTCAACCATTGTGGGGCTCTCTTCTCGTAAAAACTCCCCTACCTCTGTAAAAAGGACTCATCTTTTGTGGTTGTTGGATGTCTTTCGTTTCTCCCTCACCCGATTCGAATTTTGAAAAAAGGTACACAAATACCTTTTCCATTTTCTTTGTTTCTAAATGATTAATCGATTCTATTGTTTATAGGGGGAGTATGTGTGATTTCTGGTAGGAATGTGTAGTGAAAAATCCAAAATTCTTTTTTATCGACGACATATTTGTCATTTCATCCTGTAAAATATGTGGGGTAAGGGGATAAATGTTCGTCTGGGTTTGAGTTCACATTTTTTGGGTGTATTGAACTTCACAAGAAAAATATCTCGTGAAATTGTTGTGAATATTCGCAACAGTGGAAAGTTTGTAAAATAGCTTGAAAACTCTGTCATTTTTCTCATAATATTATAAGTTCGTCTTATGAAGTTGCTTGACGGGACAAAAGACAGAAATCAACTCAACTTTACGAGAGACAAAAGTCAGTCTTTTGTCTCATAAAGTTGAGTTGATTTCTGTCTTTTGTCTCGTGAAATAACTTCATAAGACATATATATAACTTTATGAGACAAATGACAGACTATCTTGTTTGTCTCGTAATGTTGTAAGTTTTTCTTGCAAAGTTATTTCACGAGACAAAAGATTTACTTATGAACTCAACTTTACGAGACAAAAGACAATCTGTAGTCTCGTAAAGTTAAGTTGATTTCTGTCTTTTGTCTCGTGAAATAACTTCACAAGACGTTTACAATATTACGAGACAAATAACAAAGAGCACAACTCAAGCTATTTTACAAACTTCACAAGATGATGCGAATACACCCAAATAACTTTGGTGATGGCTCTCTGGCTTCTTTCTCGTTAAGTTCGAACCAATAGGGTCTTTTCTTTCACTAGGGATTTTAACATTCTACCATGTTATGTGGTACGTATAGGTAATTATTATGGAGTTGAGGATCGAGCCAACATGATACTTTAATGCTTCATTATTTTTGTGTTCTCATCTAGCTAAGACTTGTATGGTGATACGTCCAGTTAGACATGTTTATGCAGACCATATTTGGACCCATCTTAGATAGTACTCTCTCCCTCATTGGACAACTGATACATCATCTACTTCTCATGGATGTTGTGGATGATAGACCGAACATAATTTCTTTTAATTTGTTTGGGTCTAGGGTGTCATTTGGTAAGGATGAGTTTGACCTCATTACTGGGTTTAGGGTGGGCGCGAGTGGTGCGGAATAATCCTAACCCTACCAAGCTTAGAAACCTATACTTCAACAATAGGCCTAGATTGAAAAAAACTCAAGCCGAGGAACATTTTCTTTCTATGGACTTTAGGAGTGACAAAGATGCAATGAAAGTGCCTTTGCCTATTTCATAAAGTTAGTCATGATGGAGAGGGAGAAGAAGCAGGTGTTTGACTATACCACCTCGGTATTGTGGATGATTGGGAGATTTTTTGCAACTACGATTGGAGTAGTGTGATTTTTGAGAAGATAATCAGTAGTCTTAAGAGAGCTTCACCGGCTATTGATCGAGCAGAACTCGGGACGTTAGCTAGATATAGCGTGTACGAATTTCCATTCACCTTACAGGTTAGTTCATATATGTATTCTACACGTGCTTCCTTCTCCATTATCGTCAATTGTTTTTCATGACTTGATTCTATCTTCCTGTGTGTAAGTGTGGGTTTATGAGATGATTTCTTTGCTAAAAAATCTCATGGCAACTTGTACTAGTGAGACAATAATTCCACATTTGTCTGGATGGGAAAGTAGGAAAAACCCAACATATACCTTATAGGACAGAGATTCCAATCCACGACGGGTAATGAATTTAAAACTCTTTTAATATATTTTTCTAAGTTTATGTTACTTATGACCCTAACTTGTTACATGTAGGGAAACCTCGTTATAACGATATTATTATTATTTTCTTTTTTATTTTGGGATAATCTTCACTAATATAGATTTTAACCTCCACATGCAGACTATGAATCTCTTGGTCATATTCTTATGAAACAAGATACTGAGTGAAAAGTCTCCAACTCAGGGTATTCATTCATTCACAATAGCTAATTGAGTAGTTACTGTAAGTTATCGTCATTTAAATATAATAGTTTATATGT
The DNA here is from genome assembly GCF_027475165.1 of Benincasa hispida. NCBI lineage: Eukaryota > Viridiplantae > Streptophyta > Magnoliopsida > Cucurbitales > Cucurbitaceae > Benincasa > Benincasa hispida. The sequence goes on along the minus strand of NC_143485.1, from coordinate 45,248,847 downwards.
GACATTTTTTTATGTTCATCATAACTAATTTTGTTGACAGAACTTCTTCCGCCGTCCACAAAACTATACTCTGAATGGAAAATATCACAATGCACCACGACACATATGACTGGGATAAAGAAAGCATAGTACAGAAGTATGTTCAAGGCGAACTGACTGACTACAGTATTATGTGGTCCACAGTTGATGTCATGTACATGCCTTACAACATATCTGACGTACAATGGATCCTGGTCAAGTTAGAAAAAATGTGAGGAAGGTTAGTTGTTCGAGATTCATACAAGAGAATATGTACTCTGTTGGAGCTAGAGTATCATTTAGCGGTCATATGGACTGTTATACCCACGTTACTTCACAGAACGGGTGTGATGTTGGCTCGCCCTGAACTGCCATTGACTCCTTGAGACATGGAACGAGTTGAGGATGCACCATAGCAATCAATTAGTGGAGATTGTGGTATATTTTGTGCTAAGACTTTTGAGTATGTTGTAACTAGGTGTAATATATCCACATTGACCCAATCAAATATAGATTTCTTCATATGTCAGTTTGTTGTACAAATATACATGAACAAAGTTATTTATTAGTACATTTGTTTATCTTCAACGGTGTTTGTTTTCTATTTAATATTAATACTTCACTTGAGATAATTGAATAATACACCGTCACGTTAGTTTAATTACAAGATGTTACACCATAAATAACATAAATAATTAGATTCACATCGTTGTCAATGGTTGTTGGCATGTTACTCGATTGTGGCCACAATACCGCACCTAATACATTTTTTAATATGAGTGACCTCTCCTACAGACGGTATTCTTATCTCTTGACGACGGCCATCTTGAGCAACACGCATTGTTAGAGTTAAACAACATGCAGTGGAAGTATCAAAGATCCATAAACATTATAATTCACTAATTTTGTCAAAAACTAAAGCATGTTGTTCATAAAAATGGGTTTTCAGAACATACCTTTGAATAACTCTTCAAGAAAATCGTATGTTCAGTTGTTGTCTTCATTGGATATCAACGTAAACCACCTCAAAACCTTCCCTACTATGCTCTTGGAGCTTTAAGCAGAGTTGTGGGACTCAAGAACAACTTGAGGATGTGAAGAAACAAGGGAAGCTCACATCAGCAAGTTGAAGAAGACAGTTTCTTCTTCACCACGATTTTTCTCTCCGAATTTTGTATTCCTCTTCTTCTCCAACAACTCCAATCTTCTTTATATATCAAGATGAACATGCAAAGAGATGGAGTGCATGGCTTGCAGCTCATGCTTGGAGAATCAAGGTAGAGAAGATCATGGTTTGTGTGTGAGCATAAAGATGATGATAATGGAAAAAACTCTTTTTATATTATATGAAACACATGCAAACAATTTTTTCATTTTCCTTTTTAAAAAAATGACTTTTAAATCATTTTAATTTAAAAATGGATTTTCTTAAATTAATTTCATAAATTAATTTAATATCAAATATTAAATTAATTTTTGCACAATAATCATCTTTATATATTTAAATCATATTTAAATATTTATTCTCTTATTCCGTTTAATTTGAACATTTCAAATTAATTTCTCAAGCTACCCTAAAACGTACCCATTTACGAGCTAGTAGAGGGACCTCGCGAACCTATAGATCATGGGCTCCAACGATCCGAGATTAATTGGCTAAACTCATTAGACCGATCTACATTCGTTAACTAATAGGTGATTCCACTAAAGCCCATAGCTGAACTCCCCTCACTATAGATATATTATGTCCACTCGATAAAATCATGATTAGTAAGTTAATCCTTCACTGATTGCTCGTAATAACGACTGGGTCGAATCTCTGTTTTACCCCCGAAATTACCTCTTGTTTCTTAAAGTTTCATTGATCCCCCTAATGAACAATTGATTTGTGATCCAATCAACAAATCAAATCCCTCTTAGGCCAATGAGAGGGTGAAGCCTCTTGTTCAAGACCCAGAATCAACACTTGAAGGGAACAACCTCTCTACTAACCCTAATCGGTTAGGAGTGAATTCCCTCTTGCACCCTATGTTCCCAGCTATTAATCTGGTCTAATCCCAAAAATAGTAAGCTTATTGAGCAGAGGAAATTGGTTTACTCTCACCGTTTGCAGATCAAAAGATAATCCCGAACAAATAGGAGTTCATAGTTAGCTCAGGATTAAGGTTAAGTTACCTAGGTCATCGCTTTGAAATCGTCAGTCTTAAATAGTAAACAACATTATAAAGTAAGAGTGACAAGTTTCATGGTCCGATCTTTCACAAAACTCTTTTGCACAGGACACCCCCACTCCTCATGTCTCAACATGCACGAATTAGGATCACTTCATATGTAGCACTTTACAACTCTTTGTAACAACTATAGAGTAGGCCGCATCCATTAGTATTACCAGAATAAGGTACCCAACCTTATTCATATACTATAGATCATTTTGACTATTTACTCAAGCCTGATCCACTTGTATGTCTCCACATAAAGTTCAAGTACTCATATAATAGTCAAGGGACTTAGGTTTATTGGATTTCTAAAAAACAATATATTCAACAACAACTTTATTGAATTCTCAGAATAAGTTCTAAAACCATGAGTTTTAGGACATAAAACCTAACACATCGATGGTAATGTCTGGATGTCTTTATAACCATCATCCCATGGTCATTTTGAAATAGAACCTACTGGGAAAATGGGTTCTACATATGATCCATAAACAGCTTGAATGCTGTACAAGGGGAGCAAAGTGTGTATGGGTCAATATTCCGGTAACGAGTTGCTGCAATCGCATAGGAGCATGGAATGTTGTAATAATCAAAATCCTTGCACGTACACGTACATGCATTCAAGTCAAAAACTTCACCAAGATGTTTATCAATGAATTAAAAAATATGTTTATCAATCGGCCTCACAAAATGCCTTCTAGATCTATACTCTGTTGTCGCCATTATTGCCTCCGCATAATTTGAAAACATCATTTGACGACTCGATGTGTAGGTTCTTGTTGATGAAACTAGCCTTGCAATAGACCCCTTATGTGATCAGGAAATTTAATTATTGACAATGTTCTAGCATCCTTCAATATAGCGTTCAAATTCTCAGCACATTAGTAGTCATCTAATCAAACATTCATCCACATTGAAATGCCCTAGCCCACTTTTCAAATCCAATTTCCTCCAAGTATTAAACCACTCCTTTGATTGGAATAATTTTGATCCAATGTATTAAGTAGTTTCACGAGGTGATTTTACAGCTAGGAAGAAATCAAGGAGAGGAGCTTTTTTCTAAAATGCTTGAGTAGGTTTAGACTTATATGATGAATGTAGAAACAATGGAAGGCAGAAGAAAATACCATACTGATTGCCTTGCCAATGCTTGCTTTACGATCCGATACAATGAAAAGTTCAGATATTGCCAATGCTTGCTTTACGATCCGATACAATGACAAGTTTAGATATAGCCCCAACCTCCTTTTTAACTCGCTAAAAAAAACCATGTCCACGCCTTTTCCATTTCACCATCCACAACAGCAAATGCAATTGGATATATTTTACCGTTCCCATCCAACGAATTCACGCTTAACATGACACCTTTAAACTTACCCTGTAAGTGTGTCCCATCAAAAACCAGAACACGCCTTATGTAGTACAAGAAGCCTCGTATTGATCGACCCAAAGCCATGAAGATGTACTTGAATTACATATCATCCTGAAGCTTTAATTTGTAAACAGTGTCGGGGCTCGTTATCTTTAAAGCTTCCTTATAAGCATGTAACTAGCCGAAAGACTCTTCGGGCCTACCTCGGACCATTACTAAGGCCTTTTCTCTAGACCGCCAAGCTTTTGTATAACTAATATTGACACCATATCTCTCTCGCATATCTTGCATGATGCCCTTTCACGTATACATACTACTAACGTTCGTGAACTTGTCGTGAGCATGTATGGACATCTTAATACCTTGTTATTTTGAACAACTCTGAATCCTTAAGCTTTTGAGCCCGAATCCTTCAATGATAGACATCATGTCTACACTTAACAACCAGTAGTGATTTCGTGGATTTGTTAACCCTATGTTCAAAATTTCGGCATAAAACGAAGAGAGACAATGCGAATGAAAGTTCTTCCTATGAGAGATAAATCTGTCCTACCTTAATATAAATGTCCTCGCTCTCAAACACTTGACATGACACAATCATTGCCACTTAGAGACATGCATTAGGAGGTTCCACATGAGTATTTTCCAAGTACAGATTAGTATCTTCCGCATTAACAGTTAGCACACTCACCCTCCATTCAGGCATCCCTGCCATCCTCTTCAATCAAATCATCAGACTCATCAGACACATTAGACACATCATCCAATGCCTCTAGTAATTCCCATTCGTAGTCTGAATCGTCTTCAACTATGTTCTCCTATTGGTTCATGTTCTCCTCTCCTACACCATGCTAAACAATCCCTTCAACATATACATTTTCATCTTCTATCTCATTCTCCTCATTTACATTATGCCCAAACCCTCCCGTCTACATAAACATTATCCTCCTTACCGTACATTGAGGATGATGGATCATTATCCTTGGGATTGTATGAATACACAAAGAATCTGTCACCGGATAGGTTATATAGGGCAACATTATTATCTAAGGGGGTTAGCGATGTAGCATAACGTGATGGATAATTTTGTTTGAAGGAAGGTTGTGTAGGATAGAAAGGGGGTGGATATTCTTGGACTACATTGTATAGAAAGCTTGGTTGGTATGAGCAACTAAGGTTCTTTAAGTCACTACTACCATACATAGGTTTGAAGTATGTTGATAAATAGATAGGGGGCCTACATGCGTCCTCGCCATTTAAAATGAACCTAAGTTCTTGATCATTTCGTATTAAATAGTAGGAACCCTGGATCCAAAATTGTATGTGTTGGGGTTAATGCCCTAAAGTCTCGTGTCCTATAGTTGTAAATAATTTATACGAACTCTTATGTTGTTAATATATGATATTTACTTCACATCTTGCTTTTTTGTACAGTTGCTTGTTTTATTTGCTTTACCACAAACCAATAAACATAAAATCCCTGGTTATCTATATGCGACTCAAGCATGTATGTGGTGACATACAAGTGGATTATGTCTTGAGTGATAACCAAAATGGTCTGTAGTATATGGATATAGGAGGGAAACCTTATCCTGGTAACGCTACGGATGTGGCCCGCTTTGTGGAATGGTCACAAGTGTTATGACTTGTCACAGATGGTTTGATCCTGATCATTCATGTTAGGGACATGCTAGTGGGGGCGTCTTATACAAAGAGTTTGTATAAGACCTGACCACGAAGTGTTAACATCTCGTTATATAACACCATTCATGATAGAGACTTCATTTCACTAGGATGACCATAGGTAACATGACCTCAATTCTGAGTGAGTTGGGAACTCATACCATTGAGGGTGGTCCTTTGATTTGTATGGGTGCGAGTGGCCAGGTCGCTGATTCAAACCTACCATTTTGGGGATTTATCTGATTTGGGAGCTGGGAACTCAACTACACAAGATGGAATTCACTTCTTCCCTGAGGCAGGGATAAGTAGATAGATAGCTCCCTTAAGGGCTGATTCTAGAGCTTGAACGATCTGGCGCCACACACCTTTTCTTGGCTCGAGAGGTGTTCACACATAGTTGGACTATGTTGTATTGTTAATTAGAGGAATCAGTGATACTTAAGGAGTGAGATGTAACTACATGGGCAAAACGGTAATTTAGCCTAGTTGTACTTACGTGCATCTGTGAAGGGTCATCGTACTCATGATTGGTTATATCCGATGGACACAAAACTATATCTGTGGTAAGAAGAGTTTAGCTGTTGGTCTTTAGTGGAATGTCTAATAGTTAACGGATGGTGGAACTCGTGACTAAAGAGTTTAGTTAGCTATTCACGGACTATTGGAGCTTCGAGCCACAGGTCCATTAGGTCCCTTGGGTAGCTTGGATAAAGTCGAAAATCAGTATTTGGGTTAATTTGAAATGTTCAAATTGACAAGAGGATGCTCGATTATATATGATATAATTGGACTAGTTAATTATATATGATATAATTGGCTAAATGTATGAGATACATTATTTTGGAGGAAATTAGATATAAATATGATTTATATCAAGTAGAGGAGAAAATACTATAGTAGATATGTGATATCAAACTATAGGTTAATAATATAATATGATTATATTTATTAATTAATTAGGTGGTTAATTATATGATAATTAATCCAAAATTCACGTTCGAACATGGGTTAGTGGGGCAAAGTCGGTTATTGTAACCGATGAGTTAAAATGAAAATAGTTTTCATTTTGGTCAATCGCCCAAAAGAATTCGCAAGCGCACGCTGGTGAAAAGATAAAATGATCGCTTAAAGTTTAGAGAGCCTATGTGATAGTACCTCTCTGTCTAAACGATTGTCTACCTCGTGCCTAAACGATCGCACACTTGTTCCTACATGATCAGATAGCTTCTTAAAACGATTGTATAGTGTGCTAATTTTACTAAACGATCGTATACCTTTTCCTATACGATTGTTCAGTAAAACCTACATGATCGTGTAGCTTCTCCTAAACAATAAGCATTCTGCTATGCAATAGCATCTTTTTCCCTCCCACTTGCTCATCGCCTACACGATTTGTGTTTCCTCATTCCTCTACCAAATTCACCAAATACCACGCTTTGGGTTGTCACTTCGAGAATACCCAGGGCTCTTTATTGGTGGTGTCATCCCCGTGGCATTCGTGTTCGTGCTGCTGTAGTTGACGATGCTGCTGGGCGTTGGTTGATCAGGTGGAGGGTTCCTCTGCGTTGAGTTTCGAAGTGTGAAGATTGTCTTCAACTGGTATGGCAACTCATTCTCTTGTTATATCTTGTTTTTAGCATGTCGATAATTAAGATTTGTTTGCATAACTGTATATTTGAATGTATTATATGTATTTCGGTCACGGTGAGATCGGAGCGATCCGAATGCGCTCATGGAACTCTTTGGTAAGAGATCCTTCAGTACGAACATCTTAGGGTGAGATCGTGGTTGTTTGGGTCAATCCCACTTAGATATACAACTCAAACAAGAAATTCTGAAAGCAAATGTCACCTCTTATGTCCAAACCCCCTAGATTACTGCTTGCGTATTCTCGTTCATCCTTATTCCATATACCACCATAGTAAAGAAAAACGTGAGGCATTCTACAAGTGAAGATAAAACTTACTGGCTGAAAGAAAATGTATAAATAAATATCTAAAAAAAAAACTTAGGAGAAATGTTTACTTAAGTTGACCAAGTCAACTTTACAAGAGAGTTGACCTTGTCAACTTTATGAGAAAGTTGACTTAGTCAACTTTACGAGAAAGTTTCCTTAGCCAACTTTATGAGAAAGTTGAATTGGTTAACTTTACGAGACAACTCAATTGGTTCAACTTCACGAGACAAAAGTTGAGCAAAGGAGTTGTCTCGTAAAGTTGAACCAACTCAACTTTCACGTAATGTTGGACAAATTCATCTTCACGAGAAAGGCGACTTCACGAGGCATCTGCTTTAAACTTTACGAGACAAATCACAGAACACTAGTAATAGTTTTTCCACGTTCAATCATGTGCCAGTACTTTTCATTTTTCAATTTTCTCTTCGCTTTTTTTTCCTAAAACGTAAGAATTCTCCTTTATAATGTAAATAAGTGAAAAAGAAGTAAGAATTTTGTTGGTTACTGAAAACTTTCTTTGAAAAGTAATCTTTTTTGGCTCGATTTTGCCGACTTTTTGAAAAAATAAAAGATTATTTTTTGTTGGGGTATATGCCCTAAAGTCTCGTTGTTATATGTTAGTTGAATCAATGGTTGATTAGTCTTATGTTACTTGTGCAATAGTCCATTAACTTAAGATCCAAGGTTATTTGATGTAACTTAAATATGTATGTGGAGACATATAGGTGGATCATGTTTAAGTTATAACCTAAATGGTATGTAGTATATGGATAAGGTTGGATATCTTATCCTAATAACATTACTGATATGACCTACTTTATAGTTAGTACAATTGTTGTAAAGTACTACAAATGATCTAATCCTGATCATTCTTGTTGAGACATGTGAAAGATGGTATCTGAAGGAAGTCAAATCTGAGATTTTCATGAGTAGTGAAAATAAGATCATTGCAAATTATATTCATGAATGAACAATAAAAATTACAATCGTACAGAAACTTGCGGTTATATAATAAATACAAAAATTACAGCATGAAAACTCAAATGAACAAAGAGAAAACTCTACGAACATTTGAAGATGCATCTCCACGCTCCTTTGTGCAATACCGCTCGAACAACAGCAACCTTGAATGCTCGATCTACATAACCGCAATACAGCACGAACACTTCACGCTCGTCCTCAATGATCTCCTTGGTCACGAACTCCTCAGCAACACGAACGACCGCCATAGAACCTCGACGGTGTCGAGTTGAGTATGACACCACCAAGAAGGTTACCTTGGTATTCTCGGTGTGAGAATCCAGAGGGTGGGCTCTGTTCGAAATTGGTATGAGGCAGACGAAGGAGGAAACACCGATCGTGTACACGACTGGGCAAGTGGGAGATGGCAGAGATCTATCGTATAGGTCGATGCCCAATCGTTTAGCTAAAGCTATGTGATCATCTAGCAAAACCTATGCAATCATTTAGCTCATCGTTTAGCTTAGTGTCTGTCGCCTACAAACACTACACGATCGTTTACTTTGGGCAAGCAATCATCTAGCAAAAGCTATATGATCGTTTAGTAAATACTGTACGATCGTTTAGCTTGCCACTGCACGATCGCTTAGCTCGCCCAAGCTGTCGTTTAGTAAATCTATATTTACTTGACAACTTCGTGAGTTTCTTTTTGCCGAAGAAATCTCAAAAAACTTTTATGAAAAAAATTACTAAAATTAGGAAAACCATTTTCCTTTTAACTCACGGTTACCATGAAAATCCAATAACCACCCACTCAATTGGTTATTAAAGAAAAAGAATTAATTATCCAATAATTAATACTATTATAAATATAAATTATAACCAACTTATCATACTATATTTATAACCTATAGTTTTAATATTTTATCTCATGAAACATATAAACCATAGTTCTTTTTCTTTTCCATGGTACTTAATGTAAATCTCATTTACATCAATCCTTCACTAGATGTATCTCATACAACATACTGATTATATCATATCTCTTGTCAATTGAATATTTCAAATCAACACCAAGAACTGATCCTCAACTAAATCCATTGAGCTACCAAGGGGACCTTATGGACCTGTAGCTTGAAGCTCCAATGATAAGTGAATAACTGACTAAACTCATTAGTCACGAGATCCACCATTCGTTAACTACCAAGCACTCGACTAAAGATCGACAACTGAACTCTCCTTACCACAAATATATTATGTGTCCATCTTAACCAATCAGCAGTGCGACAACCCTTCACAGATTGCTTGTACGTACAGCTAGGCCAATAACTGTTATGCCCCTGTAGTTACATCTAACTAATTAAGTATCATTGATCCTTCTAAAGAACATAAGTCATAGTTCTATTATGACTGAGTCTTCTCTTCCAAAGAGAAGTTGTGGCCACTATGTTCAAGCCCCTGAATCATTCCTTAAGGGAGCAATCTCTCTTCTTATCCTTGCTTCGGGAAAGGAGTGAATTCCATCTTGTGGATTGAGTTCCCAGCTCCCAAATCAGAAAAGTCCCCAAAAAGGTAGGCATGTTAAGTTGGCAATCTGGCCACTCTCACCCATACTAATCAAAGGACTGCCCTTAAAGGTAGGATTTCTCAAAACACTCAGGATTGAGGTCGTGTCACCTATGGTCATTTAGGTGAGATGTAAGTCTCTAGTATCAACGGTGTTATATACAGAGTCTAGTCATCTCGTGGTCCAGGTCTTATACAAACTCGTAGTATAGGATACCCCCGCCCGCATGTCTCCATATGAATGGTCAGGATCTACCATCTGTAGTAGTTTACAACATTTGCAAACCTCTACAAAGCTGGCCGTATCCGTTGTGTCACCAGGATCAGGTATCTCACCTTAATCCTTATACTACAGACCTATTTAGGTTATCACTTAAGGCATGATCCACTTGTATATCACATATAAATGGGTGAGAGTGACCAGATTCGCCGACTCAATAAACCTACCATTTTGGGGATTTGTCTGATTAAGGTGCTGGGAACACAATTACACATTAAGGAATTCACTCTTTCCCTATAGTTAGGGTAAGAAGATAAATTTCTCCCTTAAGTGTTGATTCCAAGGCTTGTGATAGGTCTCCAATTATGTTGCAATATAAAAAAAGAAAGAATAAAAGAGATAAAGGGAAGTCGATGGTTGAATCGATTAAGAATTATTGTCAATGCTGTTGGGAGAAGTTGAGGTTTAAAAAGAGGGAAGAAACTGGAAGGGATGGTAATGGAGTCTGAATATCAGGAGTGAGAAAGGGGAGCTCTCGAGAGTGGGAGTTCGGAAGTCTCTATTGTGGAGAAATCATCGTAGTGTGCCATTCATCGTCTACTTCTACTAAGCGATCATGTAGCATTTGGTAAGCGATCGTGTAGCATTTGGTGAGCGATCGTATAGACTCTGGTAAGCGATCGTGTAGTAGTTAGTAAGCAATCATGTAGTATCTTGTAAGCAATCGCGGGGTGTTTGTGGGTGATCGTCTAGTGTTACTCAGCAATCATGTAGAGACTGTAAACGATCGTATAGAGTTTTGTAAATGATCGTGGGGAAATTGATAAGCGATCTTCTAGTCTCTGTTTGCCTCATATCATTTAATAAAGAGTTTGTTCATCGTTTAGTTGCTATTCTGAAAGATTGTACCAACTTGTTACGTTAATAAAGATTTTCAAGAATCAGTATTCTAACAAAGTGGTATCAGAGCAACCACCTGGGCAAGCATGGTTCAGAAATGTTTTGAAGAGAAACTAGAATTACTAGAATAAGAGATCTTGGGATTCAAAATCGAAATATAGAAATTGCCAACCATAGAGGAGAATTTGGCGTTGTTATCAAAAAGCATTGAGAATTTGGGATTGCAGGTAGAGAAACATCAATAAATGCTCATTTCTTATGTTACAAAAATGGCCAAAGGAAAGGCAAAAGTGACCGAAGATGCAGAAAGATCAAAGACTTACAATGTGTACAAAGCAAATAGTTAAGTGAAAGCCGCCGGAGAAGATGCGATTTGCAACCAAAGAAAATTCAAGAAAGTAGAAATATCGGTGTTTAGCGGAAGCAATCCAGACGCGTGGCTATTCAGAGTAGACCGTTATTTTCAAACTTATAAGTTGACTGAATTTGAGAAGATGACGGTGACAATTGTGAGTTTCAACGGCACCGCATTAGATTGGTACCGGTCGAAGAAAGGCAAAGAGTCATTCAAAGACTGGGAAGATTTGAAGAAAATGATGTTAGTGCAATTCCGATCTTTAAGAGAGGGATCGATCTATGGAAGATTCTTGGCAATTAAACAAGAAACGACTGTGGAGGCATATCAAAATCTGTTTGATAAGTTGGTAGAGCCGCTGCTGCATCTGCCGAACGAAGTTCTTGAGGAGACATTCATGAATGGTTTGGCGCCATGGATAAAGACAGAAGTTGAATGCTGGAATCCCACCGGGTTAGCGCAAATGATTGCATTTGTGAAGGTCCTGTGGTAGAATCACCAGTTCAAGGAGGCTACCTAGGAGCGGGAGGACGAGATGAAGGCCTAGTACCCAGAACTTTTTCAGGAATGAATTTCGAGGACGAAAGTTCTTTGAGGAGGAAAGAATGTAACACCCCGTATATTTTTTTATAATAATAATGTAATTTCAGTAAATTTTTACTAATTGAGGACATTTTTGGAATTTTTGAACATTTAAGTGCAATTGTTGGAATTTAAATCATTTAAGTAGAAATTAATATTGGAAATTAATTCCAGAGTTTAGTGTTGAAAATCAAGGGCAAGATTTGTTGTTTTAAAAATGAAAAGATAGAGAACGGAAAAAAAAAATAATAATAAAGGGGAATAAGAAGGAAATAAAATAAAATATATTTTATTTTATTCCTTTTCTTTTTCTTTCTTTTTCTTTTTCCTCTTTTTCTTCCCCCTTTCCATTTTTTCCTCATGCAAACCCAACATCTCCCGCCGTCGGCTTCGACCAGCATCTCCCACCGCTAGCCCAGATCTGAGCTACGAGCAGCCTAGCTTCGACTTCGGCTTCTTTGCGCCTCAACCGTTCATGCCGCCCATATCTGATTTTGGTCTCCCACCGAAGCCATTGCCTAGATCTACTCCTGCCAACTGAAGCCGCGCCGTCGACGCCCAGCCGCCAAGGTCCGTGCCGTCTAGACATACGCACTCCCAGCCAGCCGTGCCCTCCCTTTGTCGTTAGTTCGACCTTATCGTCAAACCAGCTTCCACTGCAAATCTTCTTTGCCACTTGGTTTTGATCGAATCTTGGTTGGAGTAAGATTTTTGGCGTAAGTTTTTGGGTGTTTTTGTTGTTTTTGGTTGTTTTCTGGATCACTTGTTATGTCTTGGATTTATAATAGTGTTCCTCCTTGTATTTAAAGGTTAATTGGGGGTTTTGGAGGAGAATTTGTATACTGTCTAGCGGGTGTTAAAGTTCCTTCTTCGTGGCGATTTGGTAAGTTCCAAGGCTTGGTGACCCCCATTGTGGTTTGGTTTGGGGATTGTTAGATTAAATTTTATATGTTTGGCTTTGGGTTAAAATTGTTAAATCTCTTGGGTTTGGATTTTAGATTCAAGACTTGAGACGTTTAGGGTGTTGCTCATCAAAGTAAAGGCCAATTATCTTTTGAATTTGGTAAGTTTGGAGTAAGTTGTTGGGTGGTTATTTTGAATTAATATTATTTGTGGAGAATTAAGTTATTAATTTTAACTTTGTGAATGTTCAGGTAACCAACAGAATTGGGTTTTGGAATTAGGTTTAGACCGAGCTATAGTAAAGTAAAATTGGAGGTCTTTGAATAATTTGGTTAATTGGAGTTAAACCCAAAATATTGATTTAAATATTGGATTTATCTTAGGTTTGCTGGTTTCGAAAAGGATAAGCTTGCTTTGGTTTCTTTGGATTTAACTTTGAGGTAAGTAATCTTACTACTGGAACTGCCCATGGGCTAGGCATTAGATGTATGCTAGCATGATAAATGAATGTTATGGCAGAATGACAACATGATAGACTAATAATATAATATGATCAAAGTATGTTCTGGTATGAGATCTGAATTATTTATTTATGCACATAAACACTTGAATGGTATGAGATGGTATGTGCTTCCATGTGGTTGTATTTGATCTGATGATGTTGAGGTATACATGTACGTTGTAGAACCATGATGTTGAGGTATATGTGTATGTTATAGAGCCATGATGTTGAGGTTTATATGTATGTCATAGATTCGTATAGTGATGATTATGATGTTGAGACTATGCAAATGTCCTTACTGATTAGTTAGATGCCCATTTGTGTTTCCTTCGGGAATTACCAGTTTGTGTTTCCTTTGAGATTTACCAGTTTGTGTTTCCTTCGGGATTCACCAGTTTGTGTTTCCTTTAGGATTCACTAGTTTGTGTCTCCTTCGGGATTCACCAGAAGTAGTGGGCATACTTAACTACAGTAGGATAGGACTCAGTCTCCTTCTTGTTTCATGTGTATATGTGTCCTATGAGGACTAGAACAATTTATATGTTTCACCAGAGGTGGGTATCTAGAGGACATAGATGCCTAGCCTGACCCCAGTACTGGGGTTACTTACTGAGTATTTTATACTCATTCTTTCTCATGTTGTTGTTTCAGGTAAGGGTAGAGATGCACCGACGATGGACAAGCGAAATTCGTGATCGAGCCACTGGGACTAGAGCTCATGAGATTTAGAGTTCTTTTCATGTTTCTCTTAACTTTTAGTTATGATGTTTAAAACTTACTTTTAAAAATCATTTTTTAGACTTATTTATTGTTCTTTATGATTTATGGGTACCCTACTATTGTTTTAGTATTTGAATTTAATGAAAGTTTTTTTAACTTACCTTATTTAATTAGCATTTATTTCGCCATAACCGAGTGTCGTTTTGAGTTCCATGCATGCAAGTATCTAGTAACGGCCTAACTTAAGTCCTAGGGGGTCGGGTCATTACATAAGCGATCGCGGGGTGTTTGTGGGCGATCGTCTAGTGTTACTCAGAGATCGTGTAGAGACTGTAAACGATTGTATAGAGTTTTGTAAATGACCGTGGGGATATTGATAAGTGATCGTTTAGTCTCTGTTTTTCTTATATCGTTTAATAAAGAGTTCGTTCATTGTTTAGTTGCTATTCCGGATGATTGTACCAACTCGTTACGTTAATAAAGATTTTCAAGAATCAGTATCCTAACAGCTTGAACAATGAGACGCCTCGTCCTCTCCTAGCCCAGGAGGGGTTTAGTCATAGTTGGGCTATGACTAATTGTTCATTAGAGGGATCAATGGTATTTAAGAAGTTAGATGTAACTATAAGGGTAAAACAGTAATTTGACCCAATTGTATTTACGAGCAATTTGTGAAGGGTCAAGGCACTGTTGATTGGTTATATTCAATGGACACAAAAATATATCTATAGTATGAAGAGTTTAGTTATCGGTCTTCAGTGGAGTGACCGACAATTAATAAATGTTGATTAATTTGATTAAAAAACTTTAATGAATTAATCTTATATCATTGGAGCTTTAATCTATAGGTTCATAAGGTTCCCTCGTTAGCTCAATGAGGACTAATGAGAATCAAATTAATTTTGGTATAAGTTGAATTGTTCAAATTAATTAAAGGGAATTAATTGTATAAGATACAATTAAATAATGTATATAGATACATTATATAATATAATGTATGTTGATACATTATATAATTTTATAAGAGAAATAAATATTTGAATATGATTCAAATATTAATTATACGAATATGATTCATATGTTGAAATTTAATGTGAATTTGATTCATATTAAATTTATATAGTTTTATGAGAGAAATAAATATGTGAATATGATTCAAATATTAATTATATGAGTGTGATTCATATAGGAACTATATGTTAAAGTTAATATGAATATGATTCATATTAAATTTATATATTTTATTGAAAAGTATTATAATTTGAATATGATTCAATTATTATTTATATGTATGTGATTCATATAAAAACTATAAGTTAAAATTAATATGAATGTGACTTATATAAATACTTTAGGTTATTTGAGAGAATAATAAACTGTGATTTATATTATATGTTATATAACATTAACTATAGGTTATATATGTTATATGTGATATAACATATAGTATATATATATATTAAATTCAAATTTTTTAAATTTGAATTTAATTTAATTAAAATTAAAAGGGGGAAGTTATATCTGCTTCACCCATTATCTTCTCAATGGCTTTCATGCAACAAAAACTGAAAAAAGGGAGGACCAAACTTGCTCTCTCTTTCGTTCTCTCTCTGTCCTTTCTTGCTCTATGGGTAATGATGAGTTTACAAAGAAGAAAAAATCTCTCATACTCCTCCCTACGCTGAGATTGAGAGCAAGCCCACACCTCTACACGGTTTTCGTCCCTGAGAATAATGGGGAAGATCCCTTGGTGGTGTATGTTCCTGTTCGTTGAGTTCGTGGACACCGACTTTGTGAGATCGGAAGAAGACAGCACGAATTGGAGGGGAATGTGAAGAATTGGTCTTCAACGGGTATGTGATTTTTTAATATCTTCCTCTCTAATTGCATAGCAGATAACATGCTTACTAGGTTTTGTTTACCCTGTGTTTCCATCCTCTAAAATTAAAATTGTGCTCAATGACTGCTTCCACTTCGGGGAATTCCAAACCCTTCAATTGGTATCAGAGCGGGTCATAAGGAGTGTTACCAGGATAAGGCACCTAACCTTATCCATATAATATAGACCATTTAGGTTATCACTTAAACATGATCCACCTATATGTCTCCACATATGATATAATGTATGATTTTTAATTATTTTTATGTCATAATATGTCATATGGTATTATTTAAAATCCGACCTTAGGATAAACATGTTTCGTGCATCATATTTAATATAATATGATAGTTATATTATATGATTGTATGAATATTTAAGCATGCTCATGCATTTTAATATAAGGGTTATATTTAAATGCATGTTTATATAGTTTCATTAATTGATATGAGTTATATTTTATTAATGAAAAGCATGTTCATGCATCATGTTTATAATAGTTATAATATATGATGGCATGATTATATATATGCATGTATTAATTTTAATATAAGAGTTATAATGTAATGTATGTATGTTTGCTATATGATTTTCATTAATGTCTTAATAAGAGTTAATTTATGTTTGTTTAGTGAAAATGAAAAGCATTGGGCATGACATTACTTAGGAATATAAATATTATATTCAAATGAATTTCGCGTAGATGTTTGTTATAGGTTTCATTCACTCATTAATTTTATAATATTCGTATTATTAATGACTTAAACTTAAAACCTATGTCAAGAGTTGCATGCAAAACATAGGTTAAAATTAATTTCATCTAAACTTATATTAATATATTTCTAATATGATTAGAAATAGGATTAATTTTTTAATTCTCTTTTAATAGGATTAAATTGGAGTAAATAAATTGTTAAATTTATAACAAATGTATCTATAAGGGACTTTTGTCTTAGGGCAGTTTTGTCTAGGCTGAGGTATTTAAGTTAACGGAAATGGAACCCCTACCTGGGAACTGACCTAGAAGGTGAATTAGATAGATTTGTTTTAAGCATGCAATGAGTGATTAATGTTTATTAAAAATTTTAATGAACATAAATCAACGTTGTTAAACTATCCAATATAATTGTTTGATTAAGCCAAGTTAAAATTCACTTAGATAAATTTATTAGCCTAATTTACCTAAGTAATGAACCTTTATTTGTAAAATACTCAATGGGAAGAAAATGATGTATATGATAATTCAATTTTTTTTTCATGTTCTCCCTCAATAGTTCACATCATGAGATCTATGCTCGACCTCGAGACACCTTTGCTTGTGTCCCTCTATGGATGATATTTGTATAGGTCAAAACCAAGGTGAATGGAGAGAGTGTTTATAGTAAGTGGGAAAGGAAAGTGTGTCAATAAATCTCATGGTCTCCTTCATTAGTTTACAGTAAACTTTCATGCTCAACCTCGAGATACCTTTGCTTATGTCTTCCCTATGGATGGTGTTTACATGAAATTTTACCCAAACCCTAGAAATGGATTGCTTTAGTTTTTGTCCTAATCTAGTTTTTCCTACAGTTGGCTCATTAGGGCGGAACTCTAGAATCTAAAATGAAGGATTACACTTACAAGAAATTGTTAAGTAAGTTAATATTTTCTTGACCAAAATATGGTAACTAGTTGTTATAGGAATAAAGAGTTATTTGGGTGTAACATTTGGTTGATAATGTCTCAATCCAGTAAAGGAATGACTAACTGCCCTATGGTGGCTTTTATTCTGACTCACTGGAATATCCTAGTAATAGAAATTTTACATTAGTATGAATGGGATTTATATTCAAATTCTTGGTTTCATCTTTAAATTTCTTTGTTAAATTAGAATAGATAATAGATTGCATATAGTCGGTTAACATATTTTATATAATTCAAAGTTATGTCTTTTTCTCTAAAAGTTTTAAGTACCGATATAAGTCAAAGGTTTTGATGAATATATTACATTGAAAATTTCATCAACACATAATAGCAGTATAATTTTGTCTTTTAATTTGGGAAATGTTTTCAAAAGAATTGTTGTCATTTCATGAAGTGTTCATGAATAAACCTTGTAGCGATAGCTTATTGTAATTATCTACATAACATATGATGTGTCTAGATAAAAATATGACAAAACAAATTGTATGTTAGAGTTATTGGAAGTTGAATGATCTACAAAGTTAAGTGTTTCCAATGTCCAAGAAAATAATTATGACTAAAGCTAGTGAAAAAAAAGTTTCCTAATTAGTTTGAGATATCAGTTGTTGAGGGATTTTGGAAATATCTTAAAAAGAAGAAAAATGAGAACAAGTGAATTTAATTTACTAAGTTCATGGTGGAGAATACAGATTCTCACCTTGATAGCTAAATAATGATTCACTATCAAAATTTTTCTTCATTACTATTAGATTGTAAATCTTGGCAAACACTTATTTAAGTAAAATAATTTAACAAGATGCTCATCTCAGTTAAAGTAGTGGGGGGCATTAAAATGTTATTTAATTTTACTGAATATGGTGCTTTTATCACCATAAGAGAAATTTCATTTTTCCAAGCTTTATTACTAAATATTCCATAGTGTTTAAATAGTTAGTGATAAGGCATGTTTTTCAAAAGTTGTTAGGGTTACATTAAAATATGATGATGTTTATTTATGTTGAGTATGGTGCTTTTATCACCATGAGAGACATTCAATTTCTCCAAGCAAAATAAGTAAAATATTTCATAATGTATGAATAGTTTTGGTAATTGACATGTTTTCAAAAGTTGTTTTGAAAATATGTTCAGTATTAAATATATACAGTTTTGTGTGTTGTGTTAAATGTTAAACACATTTACTACTGAACTGTGAGAATGTAAGGATTAGTGAATCCAAAAATAAAGACAAAAGGATACATGATTTCGGTTTTAAAAAATGACAGTTACTGGTTATTCTCTGAGAGTTTAGAGTTAAATTACTATTACCTATCCAAAGCCTTGTTTCTCATACAGGTGTGTCATCAAACCTTATTAGATAAAGTTATCTAGCCAATGTGAGATTTTTTTTCTTTGACCCAAGTGGTCCTATGCTAGAAAGCATAAGTCTGATTTCATAGATAATTCATTAATATGATTGATGAGTATTTATGAATAAATGTAACTTGTTTTAATGTAACTCAGGTCTTATTTTCTTTGAAATGTTCAAAAGAAATTAGACTAAAGATTAAATCACTTAGGCAAACGTATTGTGACATTATGATCTGATCATAAGTAGTATCGAATATTTGATGTACGAAGCCTATTTGACCAAGATGAGATGAAATCTCGATTTGGAGCATTCAGTACAATTTGGTTGAAATTAAGCTGCAGCAGGAGAAATACAGTCTTGTTCAACTTAGTACATTTTACGTTATTTGTTGAACTGAGTCTTAATGTTTTTAAATTAAACTGATGTCTGACTTCATTAAGGTAATGCAATATAGAATGCATTGTTTTGAATATTATTTCTGCCAACATGTTTGTGAAGCATTGTTTTATCATGGAAGTGCTATAAAACTTGTTTATGACATTTCAGGTTTTCGTAAATTGAGACACTTGTGTTAAAAAAAAAAAACAAAAAAACCTTACTGAAAGAAATGTTCAAAAGATGCCTAAGTAGTTCTTTGGACATTCCAAAGTAAAATGATGTGTTTGTGTAACAAATACTGATTCATTTGAAAATTTTAAAGGGTGTATGCCTATGTTGATGAATTTATTTCGAGTAACACCACATAGTAGATAACAAGTGTTGTTAACCATTTGTTTCATTTGAACGTCAATTTTTAATTGTCAAACAGATAAGTTTTCGTCGTAATGGGAAAGTTATTAGATAACTTGACCTTTGCAAAGACTTACTTAAAGTATATATTGTCATATAAGATGAAAAAATGAAAACTTATGAATCTTTCAATAGTGGGAGAGTCGTGCGATCACTCAACCTATGCTATGACTTATTAAAAATCAAAGTTGTCATACTAGATGATAAGTATTAAAGGAAATTGATAAGAAGAGAAACGATGTTAAAGTCATAAATATGAGATGAAGTACTATACTTAATCTTAATCAACCTTTTGTAGACTTTCATTGATGGGGCAACTTCAAAGGATATGCATGGGTCTCCAAAAAGAAAGCTTGAAAGTGTAGTATTTGGAAATATAGATCTTCAAAGTAAGACTTGTGGCATCACGTGAAAACCCATGCAAGAACTGTGGGGTGAAATGGACTGTGAGTCAAATTTCTTCCTTGTTTCTACAACAGAGTCTTCATGTATTCATTGTTGCATATGAGGTATATAATGCATCTACACAATGTCAAGAGAATTTTCAAAGATTGAATTGCAAAAATGTTTGCAAAATTGTGATAATTTTCACAATTGGGATCTTTGAAAATAAAGTTTTGATATAGTATAATAACCGGTGACTTTGAACGATGACGATGTTCTTGTACAGACATGAAAATGAAAAGTGGGTATTTATCTATTTTATATTAATATTGGTTGATTGTGAATTAACTAGAAATCAATATACAAGTTTGACTGTTTAACCAATTTCAAATAGATGATTTGAATATTTTTGTATATTAAAAGTCCACATACAGATGTGTAGGACATGAGGTCAAGTTTGTCTCATGCATCTTATGTTTATGAAGTAGTTGTTTATTGTTTGATGCAATTACTTCAGATAGAATGGTAATGTACAGTCCAAAAACAGAGTTGATAGGTGATAACGGATAGAAATACACGTTATCAAAGTGCTGAATCCTTAAACAATGTCGAATTGCATTGATGAAATATGTTAAATTGCGTCCATTAAGCATAAATTCTATAATATTGCGGTCGCATGCGTCCAATGCATTAGAGCAGTTGATCTTTATATTTTTGGCAGAATAATGCATTAATGTAATGCAAAGAATGCGATCATAGGAATACATTGGTCAAGCGCAACTTCACCGTAAGACTTTGCGTTGATCGTGCTCGCAAACATTCTCCCAAGAAGAATCACCGCAATATGGTGGGCATATCCAAACAAAAGGACAATTAAGATCGATGGGACAAAAAACTGACGACAGTTGGATCCAAATTAAGTTGACAGCCGATAACGATCACAAAGTATATCCAGCTTTATCGGTGACAATTATCCGGCGCATCAGTTAGGAATTAAAGCTGTCCCATCTGTACAACCAAGAGAGAGAAGCCGCCTTTCACCTTTAATGTCCTATAAATACCAAGTGCATTCTTCAAAGAATGGGTTAAGCAGTCAATTATTTCATCATTTTACAAGTTCGTGTCTTTGTCCATAGTCCTTTATTTTAAGGCAGACGCGAGGAAGAAGGTGTGCCGATAGATCGTTCCGATAAGCTTGGGAAAGCACCGGAAGCTCCAAGATAGAGAGAGGGCCGACTCTCGCGGAAGCGGGAATATTTGTAGATCAAAATAGAGATTCAGTGTAAAAATCCTCGATCAACAAGGAATTGCTACCAAGCTCTCTACCTTTAATTTCCATTATCATTTTGTACTCAATTTAGTTATAAGAATGGAACGTCTTCCTCTATATTTGTTCACTCTCTGTAATTTATGCATGAGTAGCTAAACAGTTGATGGGTTGAGAAGTGTTTAGCTAGCACAACTAGGGAATCTTCATTCTTTGTGATTATCTTGTTTATATATGCTTCATTCATCTATTAGAGATACTCGGGTGGGTAATCTAAGGACAGGATCTAGACTTGGGAAGATCAGGTCAGAATCTAGGTTTGAAAGAACCAGATTAGAACACATAAACAAGAGATAGGTGCTTAGGAATGAGCACTATTTGTCATGCATCTTAGCAATAAGATATGATTGTATGTGTTCACCTTGCTTTCATGCATTTTGCATCAACATATAGGACAAGAATAGAGACTTAGGGATAAGCTCTATGGATATTTTGCATTCAACACATGCGTCCTAGACTTAAGAGCATTGCATTTACATTAGGAAATGATTTGCTGTGCATGGTTGCAACATGATCGCAAAGTTTGACGCATTCCTGAGTAACACTAGCTAAAGATCTTCTCAACCCGTTCATCACATACTCATTGCATCTATCAACGCAACTCTCTTTCTCAAATCTTCCACCTTTATTTACTCTTTTTTTATCAACACAACAACACACCCACACTTTATTTATTTACTTGGTTACCACAAAGTTTTCATAAACATTATCAATGCAACTATTTTCACAAGTCCCTGTATTTGACCCTGGACTTACCAGGAAACTCAGAGGAATTTACACTTGAATTCCGCTGGGGAAACTTGAGTGCACAATGCAATCCATCAATGCATATCATCCATATTTCCATTCATAAAATTCAAGCATCAAGTTTTTGGTGCCATTGTCGGGGACTTTGGTAAATAGTTGTTAACGATAATTTTTGTGATTTCTTTGCAGAACTCTCAATCTCTGGCGAATTACGACTCGGAGATTGAGAGAAAATTTCAAATGAGACTAAGAGACCGCCAACAACAACCACAATCTGATAAAGAAGAGATGGTGAAGTAGCCTAGGAATGAAGCGCCAAACAACAATGTCATGGAAAATCCGATTCTGTTGGCAAACGATCACAATAGGCCCATTAGGGACTATTCATCACCAAACCTCTATGATTTCTCTTTGGGAATCATGAGGCCTGCCTTAGACGAAAGTATATTTGAAATGAAACCGGTGATGCTGCAGATGATCCAGGCTGCAAGTCAATTCGGAGGAAGGCGTGGTGAGGATCTGCATGCCCATCTACAAAGTTTTATTGAAATCTGTAATACTTTTTTGTTCCCGAACATCTCTGCTGAAGAAGTTCAACTAACATTGTTCCCATTTTCTCTCTGTGATCAGGCTAGGAAATGGGCTTATTCGCTCGAACTAGGAGAGATCACTTCTTGGGAGTAGGTGGTGGAGAAGTTTATGAAGAAGTATTTTCCACCTACCGAAAACGCAAGACAAAGAAAGCTTATTACTAATTTTGAACAAGATATAGATGAATCACTCAACGATGCTTGGGCGAGGCTTAAAAGGTTGGTCCGAGATTGTTCGCATAATGGACTATCAGATTGCCTGCAAATGGAAATTTTCTACCATGGTTTGAATCCTGCTTCGCAGACTGCTGCCAATGCGGCAACAGCTGGTGGTCTGCTTGACAAGACTTATAATGAGGCGAAGAATATCCTGGACTGCATCTCCAAAAATCATGAAGATTGGAGGGAGAGTGACCAGAGATTAAGACTCAAGGATTCTGACACAAATAACGGTGTTATTCTCTCATTGCAAAACCAAATGACCACAATGATGAATTTGATTCAAGGAATGACGATTAGTAGCCCAACATCGCAAGGTGGGCAGATTAGTGCAATAAGTCAAAACACCGCAAGGTGTGCGACTTGCGGTGATGGGCATGCAATGGAAGATTGCCCGTAAAATCCACAGTCTGTATATTTTGTAAAGAACAACCCCTTTTCAAATACTTACAACCCGGGGTGGAAAAACCACCCTAATTTTGCTTGGAAGAATCAACAACACAATTTTCAATCTGTGGTGCAAAAAAAAGGGCCACCAAGGTTCTTTCAACACGGTAACGGTCAACAGAGCAACCAAGCAAGTAGCTCACAACAACCATTACAATCTTCTTCTCTAGAAAGCCTATTGAAGCAATACATAGAGAAAAACAGGACAATGCTTCAAAGCCAGGCTACGTCCATCCGTAACCTTGAATTGCAAATGAGCTCAAAAGTAGACCACAAGGGGCGTTGCCAAGTTCAACCGAGCTTCCACGAAACCCAGTTGGATCAGGTAAGGAGCAATGTCAGGTAGTGACATTGCGCAGTGGAAAAATCGTGGAGGGAGGAAGAAAGGACCAGAGTAGAACAACTTCCATCGTAACTGAACCTGAGATTGCGACAACGCAAGAAGAAGAAAAGGAAAATAAAGCGGTAGAAGCTGAGGTTGTGTCAACCTCAAAGTCAAATGAAATGGGAACCATGAAAATTCAGTTACCACCCTTCCCTCAGAGGCTAAGGAAGAAAAAAAACGAAGAGGTATAATACTAACGCTTTCTGTCTATGCTAAAACAATTACATGTTAATATTTCTTTCAGTGAAGCGTTTGAGGAAATTCCTGCCTATGCCAAGTTTCTGAAGGACATGGTAACTAAGAAGAGAGGTGCTAGAAAATTTGCCATAGTGGCACTAACGCAAAGTTCCAAATCTATTATCCCACCAAAGATGAGCGATCCTGGGAGCTTCACTATTCCTTACTCTATAGGAGGACTCTATATTGGGCAAGCCCTATGTGACTTGGGGGCTAGCATAAATTTGATGCCGCTGTCAATCTTTCGACAATTAAATGTGGGGCAACTTGTGCCCACCTCCGTGACTCTTCAATTGGCAAATAGATCTCTAGTTCATCCAGAAGTTAAGGTGAAGGATGTGCTGATCACGATTGATAAATTTATTTTGCCAGCTAACTTCATCATCTTAGACCATACGGCCGACAAAGATGTGTCCATCATTTTGGGGTAATCTTTCCTATCAACGGGCCGTGCTCAAATTGATGTGCACAAGGGAGAAATCACTTTAAGCATAAACGGACAAAAACTCAAGTTTAATATAATTCGTGCCATGAAATTTCCTGATGAGGAAGACCTGCAAGATTCTGATGATGACCTGAATTTGATTGAAGAAGAAAATTCTAATGAAGAGTGTGAAGAAGAGGATGCCAACACATCTGTAGCTGCCGACAATGCGATCGTAGCAAAAACAAACAAAGAAGAAGGATCGATCGCAACGCATGAAGAAGAGCCAAAAGAAGAAAGAAAAATAATGCAACCTTCTCTCGTGGAACCACCAACCCTTGAACTAAAAACCCTACCAACACATTTAAAGTTCATATTTCTAGGGCAAGATGAGAAGCTGCCAGTGATTATTTCCTCTACGTTCAACGCAGATCAAGAGAATGCGTTGATGAGCATTCTCAAGAAGCATGTGCGAGCAATCGGCTAGACGCTCGCTGATATCAGAGGAATTAGCCCAGCGTACTGCATGCACCACATTCGTCTTGAGGACGACCACAAAGCAACCATTGAAAATCAGTGCAGACTTAAGCCTGCGATGAAGGAGGTCATCAAAAAGAAGATTATCAAGTGGCTGGATGCGGGCATTATCTATCCCATTGCAAATAACATGTGGGTCAGCCCCGTGTAATGTGTGCCGAAGAAGGGAGGAATGGCGATAGTCCCAAATGAGAACAATGAATTAATACCGAAAAGGACCATCACTAGATGGCGCATCTGCATAGACTATCGCAAATTGAATGCGGCTACAAAGAAAGATCACTTTCTTTTGCCATTCATCAATCAAATGTTGAACAGATTAGCAGGGAATGATTTTTATTGCTTCTTTGATGGATATGTCGGGTATAATCAAATCATGATAGCTCTTGAAGACCAAGACAAAACCACATTCACCTGCCCATATGGGACATTTGCTTTTCGCCGCATGCCGTTTGGCCTCTATAATGCGCCAAGCACATTCCAGAGATGCATGATGGCAATTTTTTCAGATTATCTCGAGGACTTAGTAGAAATATTTATGGATGACTTCTCTGTTTATGGGAACACTTATGAAGTCTACCTCGTCAATTTGAAGAAAATTCTGAAAAGATGTGAAGAGATGAACCTGGTACTCAATTGGGAAAAATGTCACTTCATGGTGAAGGAGGGAATAGTGTTGGGACACAAAGTCTCCCGAGACGGGTTGGAAGTGTAAAAAGCAAAGATTGACGTAATTGAAAAACTTCCACCTCCAACCAACGTGAAGGTTGTGTGAAGCTTCTTGGGGCACGCATAATTTTATAGACGATTCGTCAAGGACTTTTCTAAAATAGGACAACCACTGAGTGTGTTGTTAGAGGCAGAAAGGAAGTTTGAATTTGAAAACAATTGCCTCAATGCATTCCATGTTTTAAAAGATGCGTTGATTGCTGTGCCCGTCTTGATTGCGTTGGATTGGACACTGCCATTCAAGATCATGTGCGATGCAAGCGGGTATGCGATAGAAGTCGTATTAGCGCAAAAGAAGAAAACTATTTTGCACCCCATCACATATGCGGGTAAAACTCTGAACCCTGCTCAACTTAATATACCACCACTGAAAAGAGCTCCTGGCTGTGATTTTTACATTGGAAAAATTCTAGGCATATCTATTGGGAACCAAAGTACTCATTCACACTGATCACTCAACAATCAAATATTTGATGACAAAGAAGGACGCAAAGCCGAGGTTGATCAGATGGATTCTCCTCCTTCAAGAATTTGATATCGAGATAATTGATCGGAAGGGGATAGAGAATCAAGTTGCGGATCACTTGTCCAGATTAAAAAATCCCGAGGTTGACCGCAATGAATCTAAAGTGAGTGTCGTGTTTCTGGATGAGCAGCTGTTTTGCATAGAAGAACTGCCCTAGTATGCAGACATTGTTACTTATTTGGTTTGTAAACAATTTCCTAAAGATTACACCTACCATCAACAGAAGAAGTTCAAGAATGAATCCAGACACTATTATTGGGATGAGCCGAATCTGTACAATAGAGGTGCAGACCAAATCATTTGATTATGCGTCCCAAATGCTACTCAACAATGGATATTATCGCAGTACCACGATTCGCCATATGGAGGGAACTTCGGAGGATAACGTACTGCAGCCAAAGTTTTACAATGTGGATTCTTCTGGTCTTCATTATTTAAGGATGCTACTGACTATACAATGAAATGTGATCAGTGTCAATGCACCGACAACTTTTCATGGAAGAACGCAATACCAATGACTACTATCTTGGAGCTGGAACTATTTGACGTATGGGGGATTGATTTCATGGGACCATTCCCTTCTTCAAATGGTAAGCACTATATTCTATTAGCCGTTGACTATGTCTCCAAGTGGGTAGAGGCAATTGCATGTGCTGCAAGTGATGCGGCAGTAGTCTCCCAGTTCCTGAAGAAAAATATTTTCACGCGTTTTGGCACTCCCCGTGCCATCATAAGTGATGAAGGATCACACTTTGTCAACCACAATATAAAGGAGCTGTTGCGCAAGTACAATATCCTCCATAAGGTGGCCACCGCATACCACCTGCAAACAAATGGCCAGGCTGAAGTGTCCAATCGTGAAATTAAATTGATACTTGAGAAGGTAGTAAAACCTTCGCAGAAGGATTGGGCAATGAAGCTTGATGATGCGTTGTGGGCATACCAGACCGCATTTAAAGCACCAATAGGTATGTCTCCCTATGCATTGGTATTTGGCAAGGCATGTCATCTGCCTTTGGAGTTGGAGTATAAAGCATTGTGGGTGGTCAAGAAACTAAATTTCGATCTAAAGAAAGCAGGAGAAGCGCGAAAACTGTAGCTGGTCGAGCTAGAAGAATAAAGGATCAACGCATATGAGAATGCGAAGATTTATAAAGAGCGCACCAAGCGTTGGCATGATAAACCCATCTGCGCTAGAAACCTCCAAATCGAGCAGAAGGTCTTAATCTTCAATTCAAGATTGCGGCTCCTCCCAGGAAAATTAAAATCACGCTGGTCTGGTCCCTTCAACATCAAAGAAGTATTTCCACATGGTGCGGTAGAACTAATCACCGAGGATGGCAGTCGAACATTAAAAGTTAATGAACAACGGATCAAAGCATATTGCGGAGGAGATTTTCAGCCAGAAACAACCTCCGCAAATTTGAAAAACCCAGACTATCCCTTACTCAACTCTTGAATATTAAACTCTTCATCACGCTACTACAACTGTTTTTTTACTTATCTTTCTCTCTCAAAAAAGAAAAAGAAAAAGAAAAAAAATTGTTGTTTTGTTTTGAAATCATTTGACCCTCTCTTTGTCTATTTACAAGGATTAAGGCATAGGATTGCGAAGATACTTCAAGACGAAGCAAATATTTTGATTCCATCACCGCAATCCACAGAAGCAAAGATCGCTGCAAGGATGGATGCATCAATACTCAATGCGGGCGACAACGCAAAATTTGGGGGTGTACTCTTCCTTATCTTTATTTCAAATTTTACGCTATCACATTGCATGTTATTCTTCAAAGTTTTATCGCCGCATCCTCCCTGATTACCGCAATCATTTGCCGAGTAGATAAATTTAGTTGTTTACCGCATGTTGTTTCTTCACCAAGTATGACTTCATTGATGAAAAATATGCTTTAATCTCTTTGTTCTATACTAAAGTCAACTTAAATCTTAAGGTAGTCACCTCATGAAATATTTCTAGAAGTTAGGGGTTTGCTAGCTTTCTTTCAAACTCTCTTTACAATGATTCTATGACCATCGCATGACTTATTTTAATTTCTTTTGGCAATGAGAACATTGCCATATTTTAAATTTGGGGGTGAGGTATTTATGATATTTATTTTCGACCTTGCTATAAAAAAAATTGAAAATAACAACTAAATGACCGCAACTCCATTGGATTGATATTTATTTTCTACATGACACACGTGGGGGCAAGCCAAAACGAAAGTAAGTCACCAGGATCAACGCATAAATAAATGACCGCAACTCCATTGCCAAGTTGGTATGAGTTAGTCTGAGAAAGAGTACATTGCTCGTAGTTGGATGTCCGCATGACACCCATGGGGGCAAGCCAAAACGAAGGCAAGGCACTCGGATCGGCGCAAGGTTAGAAAAAAAATAGCAATGAAGAAAATTTTTGTGCAAAGAGAAATCATTTGACATCCTGGTGGAAAATTTTCTTTTTGAAATAAATCATGCGATGTTCCGGAATTCAATAAAGTCGTTTTGAAAGTTAAGCTTGCAATCCCTAAGTCTTAGAAGTATTTTAGGAAGAGATTTGAATAAGACTTAAGGAAATTCTGGCATATAGGATTTGAACAAAGTATCCTTGAGAAATCAGGGAAAGAACTTTGCAGCTAACTTGCTAAAGGAATCTTTAGCTTATGCTTGAGGACAAGCATTGTTTAAATTTGGGGGTATGATAACGGGCAGAAATGCACATTATCATAGTACTGAATCCTTAAACAATGTCGGACTGCGTTGATGAAATATGTTAAATTGCGTCCATTAAGCATAAATTCTATAATATTGCGGTCGCATGCATCCAATACATTAGAGCAGTTGATCTTTATATTTTTGTGCAGAATAATGCATTAACGCAATGCAAAGAATGCGATCATAGGAATACATTGGTCGAGCACAACATCACCGCAAGACTTTGCGTTGATCGTGCTCACAAAAATTCACCCAAGAAGAATCACCACAAAATGATGGGTGCATCCAGACGAAAGGACAATTAAGATCGATGGGACAAAAAGCTGACAGCAATTGGATCCAAATTAAGTTGACAGCTGATAACAGTCACAAAGTACATCCAGCTTTATCGGTGACAATTATCTAGCGCATCAGTCAGGAATTAAAGCTGTCCCATCTGTACAACCAGGAGAGAGAAGCCGCCTTTCACCTTTGATGTCCTATAAATACCAAGTGCATTCTTCAGAGAATGGGTTAAGCAGTCGATTATTTCATCATTTTACAAGTTCGCGTCTTTGTCCATAGTCTTTTATTTTAAGGCAGACACGAGGAAGAAGGTGTGCCAATAGATCGTCCCGACAAGCTTGGGAAAGCACCGGAAGCTCCAAGACAGAGAGAGAGCCGACACCCGCGGAAGTGGGAATATTTGTAGATCAAAATGAGATTCAGTGTAAAAAGCCTCGGTCAGCAAGGAATTGCTACCAAGCTCTCTACCTTTAATTTCCATTATCATTTTGTACTCAATTTAGTTATAAGAATGGAACGTCTTCCTCTATATTTGTTCACTCTCTGTAATTCATGCATGAGTAGCTAAACAGTTGATGGGTTGAGAAGCGTTTAGCTAGCACAACTAGGGAATCTTCATTCTTTGTGATTATCTTGTTTATATATGCTTCATTCGTCTATTAAAGATACTCGGATGGGTAGTCTAAGGATAAGATCTAGACTTTGGAAGATCAGGTCAAAATCTAGGTTTGGAAGAACCAGATTAGAACATATAAATGAGAGATAGGCACTTAGGAATGAGCACTATTTGCTATTAACGCATCACATGCATCTTAGCAATAAGATATGATTGTATGTGGTCACCTTGCTTTCATGCTTTTTGCATCAATGCATAGGACAATAGTAGAGACTTAGAGATAAGCTCTATGGACATTTTACATTCAACACATACGTCCTAGATATAGAAGTATCACATTTACATTAAGAAATGACTTGTTGTGCATGGTTGTAACATGATCGCAAATTTTGACGCATTCCCGAGTAATGCTAGATAAAGATCTTCTCCACCCGTTCATCGCATACTCCTTGCATCTATCAACGCAACTCTCTTTCTCAAATCCGCCACCTTTATTTACTCTTTTTTATCAATGCAACAACACATCCACACTTTATTTATTTACTTGGTTACCACAAAGTTTTCATAAACATTTTCAACACAACTATTTTCACAAGTCCCCGTGTTCGACCTTGGACTTACCAAGAAACTTTGAGGAATTTACACTTGAATTCCGCTGGGCTTGAGTGCACAACGCAATCCATCAACGCATATCATCCATATTTCCATTCATAAAATTCAAGCATCAATAGGCCTAAGGGAATGGTTTCTTAAGACACCTCAAATGTTGAGGGAATATCAATTTTACCAGAGACTTCATTAACATTTAATATACAAATGGCTGGTTTAATGGAGAAATTTGATGGTATGACCATTGAGTGTTGAAAATTAAAACTTACAAATTATGAAACTTCAGTGATATATAGTTTAAGATTTAATTTTACGAGTTACATTGTTTCATATTGGATTTAGAGAAATCCATGTTTTATCATAGATGGTGTCTATTGGACTGAGAGGTTGTATTTTGCTTGTGAAGCAATAATTTGCATATGTTCAGTATGTCTTGAAATATTTGAAAACGGTTTTAGATATAACTTAATATATTCACTTTATGTGATAACGTGATTCAGCGATTAGTTTGGAGATCATAAGTAAGCACCTAGTGGAAGGAATAACATGGAATGTGGGTACATCTCGTTCCTGACCAAATGGTTCTTATTGACATAATTGTTTGTATATATAAAATGATTCTCTAGGCTAAAGTGTGAGAGGATCTGCTAGACTATCTAGGACTATGAAACACATCTCTAGTGTGCTAGTACAAGTAGGAGAGCATGTACGGTATAGTGTATGCCCTTCGATACATGTCTCACTGGCTCATATTTTCCTGGCTTTAGTGTAAGTGGGAGATTGTTGGAGTGTAAGCCTTAAAGGCTCGTAGTTGTATGTTAGTTGAATCAATGGTTGATTAGTTTTATGTTACTTGTGCAATAATCCATCAACCTAAGCTCCAAGGTTATCTGGTGTAACTTAATCATGTATGTGGAGACTGTTGGGGTCGATGCCCTAGATCTCATAGGGTCTTGTAGCTTGTAATTGTAATGTACAAACATC
This sequence comes from Benincasa hispida, assembly GCF_027475165.1. Taxonomy (NCBI): domain Eukaryota; kingdom Viridiplantae; phylum Streptophyta; class Magnoliopsida; order Cucurbitales; family Cucurbitaceae; genus Benincasa; species Benincasa hispida. Next base: position 45,217,436 of record NC_143485.1, on the reverse strand, counting down.
TTATTTATTTAATAAAATATGAGATATTTTTCGATATTTAGTAGCATTAAATCTCATAAACCAACAAACTAACATCCAAGGTTATCATTTGTAGCTTAAACATTATGTAGAGACATACGGGTGCATCATGTTTAAGTGATAACCTAAATGATCTATATGTTGGAAAAAATAAAAAGAGAAGCATGCACAACGGAAACAAGGATCAATAACGTTCTAATTACATAAAAAACAAGAATAAGCATGCATAAAGGGTTAGAAACTACAACCTTTGTAGAAACCACCGCAATCCTCCTCTCCCAAGCTCAATCAACACCACCAACGAAAAATCCTCGCTATTCTTCGATTGAAGAACACGGTTGTGGGACTGTTTCGTTAGTGAAAACAAGGGAATTTCACTTTAGTAAAAGGAGAGTAAAGAGATTTTGGTGGGAGAGTTTAGGTCAAAGGTCAAAGAAGCATTAATTTTTTACACATTTGAAAAACCAAACTATTTAAAGACAAATTACATGCAAAATTCTATCTTGCATGTCTTCCACCTCAAACTCCACTAGCATGTAATCTTTATGTGTCAAGCTTGGGAATTGCCACTTTAAAGTTCACTTAGTTAGTGGGAAAATCCAACAATTGGATTTTTCCACTAACTAATTTTAATATAAATAAAATAAACTTTTATGAAAAAACATTTTCATAATTTAGAAAATATTTAAAAATAAATTTAATATCACATATTAAATTATTTTTGACACCTAATATTGATTAATCATAGTAATCAAACTTAAAAAAAAACTTACATGCTAATGTTCAAAAATACTCTAAAAAATAATTAATAAATTAATTATTTAATTATAAATTATATCTCATATAAAATACAATTTTTCATTAAGCTCGAATTTGAACATTTCAAATTCTCACTTCACCTAGTTCTTCAATTTTGTCCGTATTGAGCTAGCAAGGAGACCCGATGAACCTACAGATCATGGGCTCCAATGATCCGAGACTAACCGGTCAAACTCTTTAACCTAGTTAATCAACATTCGTTAACTAATAGGACTGTCCACTGTAGCCTGTAGTTACAGTCCCCTCACTGTAGATATATTATGTATCCATTTGATATAACCATGATAAGTAAATCAATCCTTCACAGGTTGTTCGTACTAACGGTTGGGTCAAAAGTTGTTTTATCCCCGATATTACATCTTACTCCTTAAATCCCACTGATTCTCTAATGAACAATTGGCTTGTGATCTAATTACTAAACCAAGTCCCTCTCTGGCCAATGAGAGAGTGGGGCCCCTTGTTCAAGACCGGGAGTCAGCACTTAAGGGAACAATCTCTCTGCTATCCCTAAAAGCAGGTAGGAGTGAATTCCGTCTTGCATCCTATGTCCCCAGCTATCTACCCGGTCTTACCCCTAAAATGGGAGGCTTATTGACCTGACACTGTTGAGCCAACCCTCACCCATGAAAATCTAAGGATAATCTCGAATAAACAGGAGTTCATAGTTAGCTCAGGATTAAGGTCAAGTTACCTAGGTCATCGCTTTGAAGTAGTCAGTCTTAAACAGTAAACAATGTTATAAAGTAAGTGTGACTTAATTCTTGGTCCGATCTTATGCAAACTCATTGCATAGGATGCCCTCGCTCCTCAAGTCAATACATAAACGAATTAAGATCACTTTGTTTGTAGCACTTTACAACAAATTGTAACTATAAAGTGGGTCACATCCAATAGTGTTACTAGAATAAGGTACCCAGCCTTATTCGTATACTATAGACCATTTTGGCTATTTACTGAACTTGATCCACTTTTATGTCTCCATATAAAGTTCATGTATTCATATAATAGCCATGGATCTTTAGTTTATTGGTTTTAAACTTTACAAGTGCAATTCACATATTCAATAACAGTTTTATTGAATAAACGTCAATAACATCTTTATTGGTAATATAATAAGTTTAACATTGCAAATTGCAAGTTTTAGGACATACAACCCAACACTGTAGTAGATGGATAAGGCTGGATACCTTATCTTGGTGACACTACAAATACAACCCACATTGTAGATGTTACAATTGTTGCAAAATGCTACAAATGGTTTCATCTTGATCATTCATGTGAAGACATGTGAACGGAGGTATTCTAGACAAAGTAGTTTGTATAAGACCGGACCACGAAATGACTAGTCTCATTATATAACATCGTTTATAATTGGAACTTACATTTCACTAGGATTACCATAGGTGACATGACCTTAATTCTGAGTGAGTTCTAAACTCATGTCTATGAAGGCAGTCCTTTGATTTGTATGGGTGAGAGTAGCCAGATCGCCGACTCAATAAGCCTACCAATTTGGGGATTCATCTAATTGGGGAGCTAGAACATAAGACGAAATTCACTCATTCTCTAACATCTGGGTAAATAGATAAAATTTCTCCCTTTAGGGCTAATTGCGGGGCTTGAACAATGTAGCATCACACCCTCTATTAACCCAAGAGGAGTTTGGTCATAGTTGAACTATGACTCATTGTTCATTAGAGGGATCAATGGTACTTAAGGAGTTAGATGTAACTACAGCGAAAAAATGATAATTTTGGCTTAGTTGTACTTACGAGCAATTTGTGAAGAGTTATCACATCGTTGATTGGTTATATCCAATGAACACAGAAATATATCTGTAGTGCAAAGAGTGCAGTTGTCAGTCTTTAGTAGAATAACTGGCAGTAATGGAATGACTGGCAGTAATGGACGTTGGGTAATTTAATTAAAGAATTAATTATCTAATATTGCAGCTTCAATCTATAGGTCCATAAGGTGCCCTCTATAGCTCAATAGAGATTATTGAGAATTAATTTTGGATTAATTTGAATTGTTCAAATTAATTGAGGGAATTAATTATATGTGATATAACTAAATTAATTAATTGTGTGTGATATAATTAATATAATGTATTTGATATATTATAATATAAAGTTTATTTGAGAGGAAATAAATATTTGAGTATGATTCAAATTTTAATTATATGGTTGGATTCATATAATTTAAATTTAGTATAAATGTGATTTATATCAAATACCATAAATTAATGAGAGAATTAAAAACTATAGGTTATATGTTATATTTGATATAACATATAAATATACAATGTTAAGTTGTGTGTCCTAAAACTCGTAGTTTGTAAACTTAAACACATTCTATTATCAATAAAGATGTTATTCAACATTTCTTCAATAAAATTGTTAGTGAATCTTTAAATTGCATTCATACAGTCTAAATCCAATAAACTAAGATCCATGGCTATTACATGAATACTTGAACTTTATGTAGAGACATAAACATGGATCAAGTTTGAGCAAATAGTCAAAATGGTCTATAGTATATGATTAAGATTGGGTACCTTATTCTGGTAACACTATTGGATGTGGTCTACTCTTTAGCGGTTACAAGTTATTGTAAAGGTGCAATAAATGAAGTGATCCTTATTTATTCATGTATTGACATGAGGAGTGGGGCGTCCTATGCAATGAGATAAGATCGAACCAAGAAATAAGTCACTCTTACTATGTAACGTTGTTTATTGTTTAAGACTGACTATTTCGCTTAGATGACCTAGGTAACTCAATCTTAATTCCAAGCTAACTAGGGATTATCCTTGGATTTTCAGAGGTGAGGGTTGGCTCAACAGCGCCAACACAATAAGCCTCCCATTTCAGGGGTAAGACCTGGGGACATAGGTGCAAGATGGAATTCCCACCTACCCAATTTAAGGATAGGAGAAAGTTTGTTCTCTTAAGTATTGTATCTAGGTCTTGAAAAAGGGGCCCCACCCTCTCACTGGCCCAAGAAGGATTCGGTTTGGTTATTTAGATCATAAACCAATTGTTCACTAAAGGATCAGTTGGAACTTAGGGAACAAGACATAATATCGGGGGTAAAACAATATATTGACCTAGCCGTTATTATGAACAACCTATGAAAGGTCGACTTATTGGTTATGGTTATATCATGTGGACACAAATATATTTACAGTGAAGAGAGTGCAACTATTGAGCTATAGTGGTATGACTCGTTAGTTAACGAATACTGGTTAATTCGGACTAAAAAGTTTTAGCCAATTAATCTTAATCGTTGGAGTTCATGATCTGTAGGTCCATAAGGTCCCTCTACTAGCTCGTAAAACATGAACATTTTGAATTATTAAATTGAATGAATTTGGAATGATATTAATTTGAATTGTTTAAATTGAATTTCAATTTGAAAATGTTCAAAATGAGACTAGAGTTTAAATTTGAATAAGTTCAAAATGGTTTGTTTAATTATATTCGATATAATTAACGTTTAACTTATCGAAATTAAACGAAATTGGAGATTTATAATATTTAAATGTTGACTTAAATATTAATTACATGAATAGGATTCATGTTTAAAATTAGGTTTGTGATTAATTTAATATTTGATATTAAATTAATTAATTAATTAAAAATATTTAATTAATTCCAATTTTAATTCAATTTGAGAAATTGGATTATTAAATTATGGATTTATTAAATTAGATTTTAATTAATTTAGAATTAATTAAAAGAAATTGGGAATTTAAGAAATTTTGGAAAAATTGGAGAAAGTGGGTTTTCCCCACTTTCACCTCCATGCATGAGGTGTTCTCCATGCAAGATCACACATCAATTTTCACTTGAATCTGATCAAGCTGTTGGCTCATGGCTGATGAAGTGCTTGCATGCTAAAGAGAGATAAAACACTCAGAATTGAAGTGGAAGAGATAGTGCTTTGAGCTGAAGAAAGAGTTTCTGAACTCATCTTCTTCGTCCTCTCAAGTCCAAAAAAACAACTTCACAAATTTACTCAAATTCAAGTTCCACCATTCAAATTCAAGGCTGGGAATAGTAGAGAATATCTATTGGTGGTTCACGGTTGATTTGGAGCTGAATTGGAGTGAAGAGTAGCTTGGAATTGGGAGAATTCATTAAAGGTATGAAACTTGAAACCCTCTTATGTTTTTCCTGAAAAAAGCATGCTTTAGAACTCAAATTAAATGTAAGTAGAGTGATTATTGATTATGTTTGCTTCCATTGCATGCTTATGTATTTCATCATATACATGTAATAAGTTAGTTATTATATATATACACTTATTATTTATATTTTTTTAAATTGAAATTTCAAATAAAAGTACTCCCTCCCCTTAATTCTCTCAATTAATGTGGAATTGACATGGAATTGTATTCTAGCTCTCGGCATCTAATACACCACAGAAAAATGGTGTATCAGAAAGGATAAATTGAAACATGCTGGATATGGTTCGGTCTATGATGAGTTATGCTACCTTACTTGACTCAATTTGGGATTATGCAGTACAGATTGCAACTTACATTTTAAACTGTGTTCCATCTAAAAGTGTTATTGAAAGACCTTTGGAATTATGGAATAGTTGTAAAGGTAGTTTATGCCATTTCAGAATATGGGGTTGCCCATCACATGTGCTTGAGGCAAATCCTAAGAAAATGGAATCTCGTTCAAAATTGTGCCTATTTGTTGGTTACCCTAAAGGAACGAGAGATGGTTACTTCTACGATCCTAAGGATAATAAGGTATTTATGTCTAAAACGCTACCTTTTTAGAAGAGGACCACATAAGGGAGCATAAGCCTCGCAATAAGATTGTGTTGAGTGAACTTTCCAATGAAACTACTGAATCTCTAACAAGAGTTGTTGAAGAGCCAAACACCTCAACAAGAGTTTTTTAAATTGGATCATCTAGTAGGTCAAATCCACCTCAAATGTTGAGGAAGCCTCGACGTAGTGGGAGGATTACGAACCAGTCTATTTGTTATATGGGTTTAACAGAAACTCTAGCTATTGTAGCTAACGGAGATGTTGAGGATCCATTGTCTTACAAGAAGGCAAAGGAAGATGTTGACAAAGATGAATGGATCAAAGCTATAGATCTCGAAATGGAATCTGTATACTTCAATTCTATTTGGGATCTTGTAGATCAACATGATGGGATTAAACCTATATAGATCAACCTGATGGGGTTAAACCTATAGGTTGCAAGTGGATCTATAACAGAAAATGAGGTGTTGATAAGAAGGTGCAAACATTCAAGGCTAGACTTGTGGCAAAGGGTTATACCCAAGTTGAGGGAGTCAACTATGAGGAGACTTTCTCACCTATTGCCATATTGAAGTCTGTACATTGCCTCATTTTATGACTACGAGATTTGGCAAATAGACATCAAGGCTGCTTTTTTGATTGGCAATCTTGAGGAGACTATTTATATGGAGCAGTCTAAAGGATTCATAACCCAAGGTCAAGAGAAAAAGATTTGCAAGCTTAATCTGTCCATTTATGGATTGAAGTAAGCTTTTTGATCTTGGAATAGATTTAATATTGCGATTAAGTCTTATGGATTTGATCAGAATGTTGATGAACCTTGTGTTTACAGGAAAATTCTCAACAGTTCAGTAGCTTTTCTAGTACTGTATGTAGATGATATCCTATTCATTAGGAATGATTTAGGTGTACTGACTAAAATTAAGAATTGGCTAGCGACCTAATTCTAAATGAAAGATTTGGGAGAGGCGTAGTTTGTTTTGGGCATTCAGATCTTTAGAGATCGAAAAAAAAACACTAGCCTTGTCTTAAGCATCATATATTGACAAGATGTTTATCAAGTTCTCGATGCAGAACTCCAAGAAAGGTTTACTCCCTTTCAGGCATGGAGTTATATTGTCTAAGGAACAATGTCCTAAGACATCTCAAGAGGTTGAAGAAATGAAACGAATCCCTTATGCATCGATTATTGGTAGCCTGATGTATGGATGTTATGTACCAGACCTAACATCTGCTATGCAGTTGGGATAGTTAGTAGATATCAGTCTAATCTAGGATTTGATCATGGACCGCCATTAAGAACATCCTCAAGTATCTACGGAGAACAAGGGACTTGATAACTTGTAGAAATACAAGCTATTGATGCCACCTTATCTAGATATTGCGGCCAAAAGTTAGTAATTATGCGTCAATCGTATGAAGATTAACCTAGTATGATAATAATTATAAATGTTTGTGCTTACACCCACTAACGCCAAAAAGATGGAAGACAAGCCAAACTTTACTCTATTTTGCAGGAGACCAAGTCACCGCTTATGCTCAAGTCTCATGAGAAACTAATTAATGCATCTCTGCCACATTGCGCTCGTCGATCAACCATGAAGAGACGATTACCGAAGTAACAGCGCAATGCGATAGTCAGTCCAGAGCTATGCTTCAACCGCACATGGTAATAAAAACAAACACTGCATGCGAACCTATGATCGAAAGATGCAACTGAGCAATGCGAGAGCAGAGGATTGAGACACGTGTACAACTAACGGTTATGCAGAATTGATGGTCGGATTGCATAACAGAAGGAATAATATCCCTCCATCTACGGAATTACCATCAAGTGAGGACCATAAGGCCAGAGTCAAAGATCTGCTCCTATAAATACCCCATTGATTTCAGGGAAAAGTATGTTATTTGATATTGGGCTAAGTGCTATAAGATTTTAGAGAGAAAAAGGCCGAGTTAAGTGCTAAAAAGAATAAATCTGGGAAGAGAAAGAGATAAGGCCGAGAGGTAAATCTCAGATCTGACCAGCTGTATACCCAATCGAAGCTTTGTGTAGAGACCTCTACTACCGGTGGAGCAAGCCTGAGAGGGAAGCTCTTCCTGCCATCAAAACCATCCTATCCGGCAAGCAGATCTCCATTGAATCTATGCCAAACATTGGCACCTGATTGTATCTGTTCTATCTCTCTTTCACTGTATTCCATGTTTTCTTTATCTCTACATTCGCACATAATGTATCAAACACTTAGTAGAAATATTAAATGTTTCGATAGATTTCATTTACCATTCTTTGTTTATTTCTGTTCACCCATTAGTCACTTTCTCCACGATGTTTTCTTAATCCCTTGATAAGCAATATGAATCACCAAGAACTTAATATGTATTAAAGTTATAAAATACGTTTAGCTAAAGCATGCTAGATAGTATCTTCACCTGTGAGAGCAGAAGTGAAGATGTCATTCTGATCTATCGAGAGAAGGTCAGAAGAGTGCGTTAACTAAAGCGAGTAGTACTTCCAGACATGGAAGCAACCTTGCGTTTATTATGTTAGACTCTGTTTCACCACAGACATGTGGGAAACGTGGCCGATCACTGAAAGTTGTATGCTAAGAGAAGAGCGGAACAGTATTTGTACCTTCAATTCTGTTAAGAACTTGCGTTGTTTGTACTACTTATCTTTCTCTTTCTAATCTGTTCACAAGACTTGTCGTCGCATCCCACGTCTTTGCACAACCTTCACAGCCAGCCTTAATCCTAGTATCTTGCACATAAACCCTGTATCTTGTAACATCTAGTTTAGGTTTATTGTATTTTCATGTTTTATTGCATCTTACTACTTTTCTTTATTTTACTAAAATTTACATACTGTACACAGTTTTATAAAGAATTGAAAAACCTAGTCGCATATACCATGAACATACTGCAATAACCAGCACCACTTTCCCATGTTTGACCTCAGATCATACCGAAAAACTTACGGTGGAATTACACTTGGTTCCATCGTAAGGAAACTTGTGACAACGTAGGGCATACTACTTGAGTATCTCTAATTAATGCATAAATAGTAGTAGTATCGCATCATCATGAGCATTGAATATCATACATATAAATCGCGTTACAAGTTTATGGCGCTGTTGCCGGGGATCATAAACTTGTGTTATAATCATCCATGCGTTGTGTGACATAAGATACATTTTATGTTTACAAGTTTATGGTTCCGTTGCCGGGGATCATAAACTTGCATTATAATCATCCATGCGTTGTGTGACATAAGATACATTTTATGTTTACAGGACTACATGCTTGTGTATGGTTCTCAGGATTTGATCCTTACAGGATACACGGACTTTGATTTTTAAACTGATAAGGATTCTAGAAAATCCACATCAGGCTCAATGTTCACTCTTAATGGAGGAGTAGTAGTCTGGAAGTGCACCAAGCAGGGGTGCATTGTTGACTCCACTATGGAGGCTGAGTACGTAGCGGCTTGTGAAGCTGCTAAGGAAGCTTTGTGGCTCAGGAAATTCATGACTAATCTGGAAGTGGTTCTAAACATGTCTAAGCCCATCACCTTTTACTGTGGTAATAGTGATGTTGTGGCTAACTCTTAAGAGTGTAAGACTCACAAGCGCAGGAAGCACATAGAGCGAAAGTATCATCTCATTTGAGAGAATGTGCATCAATGGGACATGATCATCACGCAGATAGCTTCGGAGTACAACGTTTTTTATCCATTTACAAAGGCCCTCATGGATAAAGTGCTTCAGGGTCACCTACAGAGTATGAGTCTATAGGACAAGCCACATCTAGTCTAGGGCAAGTGGGAGATTTTATACTGGGCGCATATTATGTCCTAGATTATTGTTTTCTGTACTTGTATATTAATATGACTTTTATGATGTACACCCCACTAGCTTTAGAACAAGTGGGAGATTGTTGGGGTTGATGCTCCAAACCTCGTGGGTCTTGTAGTATGTAATTATAATGTACAAACAATTGTAAGGTTGGGTACCTTATCTTGGTGACACAACGGATACGGCCCACTTTGTAGGTATTACAAGTGTTGTAAAGTGCTACAAATGGTTCAATCCTGATCATTCATGTATAGACATGTGAGCGGGGTATCCTATACAAAGAGTTTGTATAAAATCGGACCATAGAATGATTAGTCTCTTTATATAACACTGTTAATAATATAGACTTACATTTCACTAGGATGACCATAGGTGGCATGACCTGAATTCTGAGTGAGTTGTGAACTCCTACTCATGAAGGCTGTCCTTTGATTTGTATGGGTGAGAATGGACAAATTGCCAACTCAATAAACCTTCCATTTTGGAGATTCGTCTGCCTGAAGAGCTGGAAACATAGCTACATGAGACGGAATTCACTCATTCCCCCATGCATGGGCAAGTAGATAAATTTCTTCCTTAAGGGTTGATTTCAAGGCTTGAATATAGTGGCCATACCCTCTTCTGGCTCGAGAGGGACTTGGTCATAGTTGGACTATGACTTATTGTTCATTAGAGGGATGAGTGATACTTAAGGAGTTATATGTAACTATAGGGGCAAAACGGTAATTTTGGCCTAATTGTACTTACGAGCAATTTGTGAAGGGTCATCACACTGTTGATTGATTATATCCAATGGACACAGAAATTTATCTATAGTGCGAAGAGTGCACCTGTCGGTCTTTAGTGGAATGACCAGTAGTTAAGGGATGTTGGGTAATTTAATTAAAGAGTTTAATTAATTATCCAATTACCATTGGAGCTTCAACCTATAAGTCCATAAGGTCCTCTCTGTAGCTCAATAGGGATTTAATTGAGAATTATTTTTAGATTAATTTGAAGTATTCAAATTAATTGAGGGAATTAATTATATATGTAATATAATTAATATAATGTATTTGTTACATTATAATATAAGGTAATATGAGAGGAATTTGAATATGCTTCAAATACTAATTATATGAATGAGATTCATATAATTAAATTTAATATAAATATGATTTATATTAAATATCATGAATAAGTTGAGAGGAATTAAATATTTGGATATGATCCAAATACCAATTATATGAATGAGATTCATATAAGTGAGTTTACTATAAATGTGATTTATATTAAATGTTATGTATGGTTGAGAGAAAACACATCTATAGGTTATATTGTATTTTGATACACTATGTAACTAGAGATTATGTGCTATATGGGATATAACATATAGTTTATATACATATAATAAGGTTGTTATTATATGTATAATTATTATTAATTTAGTTTTATTAAATTAATATTAATTAATTAAAAAGAGAGAATTGTAACTCCCTCCCCCTAATTTCTATCAGCCAAATACGTGATGAGAAGGGGCCGAGAATGGGATAGTGCAAATTCATCTTCCTCCATGAAACACTGAGAGAAAAGTTCTCTCTAAAAAAACGAAAAGAGAAGAAAAGTTCTTCTCCTCCCTCTCCTCCTCTCCATCTCCCTCCCTCTTCCAATATCCTAAGGCAGAGCCCACACCTCCTGCCATTCTCAATCCCTAAGGAGAATACAGGAGGCTCCATTTGGTGGTGTCCCTTTTGGAGAAGGAGATCTGTTCGTGACTTGTTCAAGGGATTCTTGAAGAATAGTCTTCAAAGGTAAGGGTTTCTGAAACCCTAAGTTTTTCTTTATTTATGCATCTACAATTTATGTAAATGCATATCTTGTTCTTGATTTACTGTAAAACTTACATTCAATAAAAAATGGATGGTGGGACGATCTTGCTTCCGCTCAAGGTTCTCTCTTCCAAGACTTCCTTCAATTAGTATCAGAGTCAGGTTGCTGGTTTTTTAATCCCAAATTCCATTTTATTATTGAATCGATTTTTACAGTGTTGGTGGATTATAGACTTTTTTCATTCTATTTAAAGTTTATGCGATGAATGGTTTTAATATGAATGTGATTTTCTTGATGGATGTTCCGGGATGGGATACGTAGTTTTAAGGCTTTTTTTTCTTTACAAATTTGGTTTGTAAAGGCCCCTGTTTTAGGCATAAATTTTTTGCTATAGAATCTGTATTTGGTGTTTGAGTTGCTCGTGTTGTTCTCAGGAAGCTTTAAAGACGAATTTAGAGCACTACTTCGATGAAGAAGATGAAGCAATTCTACAACATTATGTAGCTACAGCTACACGATTGTGTGGCTTTTGCTAAACAATCATGTGGCTTTTGCTAAACGATCGTGTGGCATTTTCTACTCGATCGCGTAGCATGTGCTAAACGATCGTGTAGCATTTGCTACAAGATCGCACAACAAGTTTGCTACACGATCACTGCAGAGAGTTCATTGAAGGGCGGTTCGGTTCGAGCGATCCAAGGTCTGGTTCACCTATTTTGAACTGGATGACTCTTATGTTGTAGTAGTTAGCCTTTTAACTTTCCTTTTAGGTGTCCTATCCCGGTCCATATAGTTTTTAAACCCACCATAGGTTATGCATTTATATTTATGCATCATTTTATATTATAAGTGTTATAATATATGTATATGCATGATTTAAATTATAAAGCATGCTCATGCATTATATAGTATAAATGTTATAGTATATGTATGCATGCATTTTAGCATTTCCATGCATCATTTATATTATAATTGTTATAGTATATGGTTGAATGTATGGAAAGTATGCTATAGTATGAATCATTACCTAGTTATATAATTGTTATATATATATGTAATGAATAGAGATTGCATGAAGCATGACGTTACCTTAGGTTAATTTGTAAATGTTATCATTAACTGAAGTACGTCAAGCATGCAATGGATATTTTAATTGTTTCATTTATTTATAATCGTTATAACTAAATGAAATTAGAATTAAAATCAATAATTAAGAGTTGCAAGCAAACCTCAAGTTATAATCACTTTTTAAAATTGTTTGAAAATATGATTGAGATAGATCTAAGTTCACAAATTTTTAATAAGATTAGAAATTAGATTAATCTTTTCTAATCGGTTTAATAGGATTCAACTAATTTCAATAAAAGATTAAATTTGTAGCAAACATATATATAAGGGACTTTCTTTTCTAAGGCGGGTTCTGTCTAAGCTAGAGTACTTAAGATGACAGAAACGTCGCACCCTTACCTGGGAACCTACCTGGAAAGGTGAATTAGATAGATTTTCTGCAAGCATGCAATTGTTGATTAACATTTGTTAAAGTGTTTAATGGATATTAATCAAATTTGTTTTAACATTCCGAAGTAAGTGTTACTTTTGGGCAAACTTAAACAATCACTTAGTAAAAATGATTAACCGTATTTTTCCTAATTAAATTAAACCCTACGTTGTTAAAATACTTAGTGGGAGGAAAAGATGTATATGATACGTCAATTTTTTCCACTCACATTTCTCCCTTAATATTCACATCGTGAGACTCATGCAGCCTTGAGGCACCCTGGGAATATCCCCCTTTAGATAGTGTTTGCATGGGTCAATATCAAGGTGAATGGAGAGAGCAATTATAGTAAGTGGAAGAGGGATGTGTGTCAACATGTCCCATGGTCTCTTTCATTGGTTTACACCGTGAGACCTTCTTGCACGGCTTCGAGGTTGTTGGATCTTATGTCCTAAAACTCGTAGTTTGTAAATTAATAAACATATTCTGTTTTGTTTTTCGATAAAATTGTTATTGAAATTGTAATCTTGAATCCAATAAACTAAGGTCCTGAGGCTATTTAATGTAGTTTGAACTTTATGTAGTAACATAAATGTGGATCAAGTTCAAATATATAGCCAAAATGGTCTATAGTATATGAATGAGGTTGGGCGCCTTATTCTGAGGACACTATGGATGCAGCCCATTTTGTAGTTAGTACAAACGATGTGATCCTAAATCGTTCATGTGGAGACATAAAAGTGGGGGCATCCTATTTAAAGAGTTTACATAAGACTGAACCATGAAATAGTCACTTTTTACGTTCTAAATACCGTTTTATGTATAAAACTGACTATTTCATTAATTGATGACCTAGGTAACTTAATCTTAATCCTGAGCTAACTATGAACTCCTATTCACTTGAAATTATCCTTAGATCTGCATAGGTGAGGGCGGCTCATTATCGCTGGCCTAATAAGCCTCCCATTTCAGGGGTAAGATCAAGTAGATAGCTGGGAACATAGGGTGCAAGACGGAATTCACTCCTACCCGTGATAGGGATAGTAGATAGGTTGTTCCCTTTAGTACTGAATTTGGGTCTTGAACAAGGGGCCCCACCCTCTCCTTGGCCCGAGAGGGGTTCGGTTTATAGGTTGGACCTTAAACCAATTGTTCATTAGAGGATCAGTGGAACTTAAAGAATAAGATGTAGTCTCTGGAGTAAAACGATTTTTATGACCCAGCCGAGATTACGAACAACCTGTGAAGGATTAGCTAATCATGATTATATCAAATGGACACAAGTATATCTATAGTGAGGGGAGTGCAACTACGGGACTATAGTGGAATGACCCGTGAGTTAATGAATGTTGATTAGCTCCATCTAAAGAGTTTATCTAGCTAATCTCGGATCGTTGGATCCTATGATCTATAGGTCCATTAGGTTTCCCTACTAGCTCATATGGAATAAACTTAGAACAGTATGATAGAATAATTCGAATTTTTCGAATTAAGTGAAGAGAGAGAAACCGACAAGTATATGTGATATAGTGGTAAGGTTTTTCAGTTTAGAGATACAGCTTTAATATTTAAATGTGATTTAAATATCAAGAATATGAATATGTTCATATTCGGAAGCTCGAAAATAATGGAAATGGTCAAAGATGTAAAAAGTCAAAGAGTTGACTTTTGACTTGAAAAGTCAAACTTTGACCAACCTTATATTCAAATGTGATTTGAATTTCGAGAAAATGAATGTGGATTCATGCTCGGGAGGTCAAAATTAGTCAACACGGAAAAAATCATAAAAAGTCAAAATGTGGACTTTTTGGTCAAAGTTTGACTTTAACCAAATGACTATTTTGCCCTTTGATTAAAGTTAATAGAAAAATCCAAATTTTTGTTGGATAATTCCACTAACAAAATAGTGGGATAGGTGTTGGCTTATAATGAAGACATTAAGCCCACTTAGATAGTGGATTCTAGGTGTTATGCTTTTACGGATTTGTTTCATGCAATTGTTGCATGGCTTTTTTTTTTATAAATTGGGCTTTCAATTATGGATAAAAAAAAATTTTTGGCATTTTTCCAAAAAAATTTTCCTAAATTCAGCTTTGTCTAAGGAACAGTGTCCTAAGACACCTCAAGAGGTTGAGGAAATGAGATGAGTTCCCTATGCATCGGTTGTTGGCAGCCTTATGTATGCAATATTATGTATTAGACCTGAAATTTGATATGTAGTAGGGATTGTCAATCAATATTAGTCCAATCCAGGATTAGATCACTGTACGGTGGTCAAAACGATCCTCGAGTATCTTCGAGAACGAGAGACTATATGCTCGTGTATGGAGATAAGGATTTGATCCTTATAGGATACATAGACTCTAACTTCCAGACTGATCGGGATTCTCGGAAATCCACATTAGGGTTAGTGTTTACTTTGAATGGAGGAGCTATAGTATGGTGAAGCATCCAGTAAGGATGCATCGTAGACTCCATTATGAAAGTCGAATACGTAGTTGCTTATGAAGCTGCTAAAGAGGTTGTATGACTTAAGAAGTTCCTTATTTATTTGGAAGTAGTTCCAAATATGTCTTTGCCCATCACATTTTTTTGTGATAACAATGGTGTGTGGCATATTCTAAGGAACCTAGGAGTCACCGAAGAGGCAAGCACATAGAGCAAAAATATCATTTGATTTGAGAGATTGTGCATCGAGATGACGTGACCATCATGAAGATTGCTTCGAAGGCTCTCACGGCTAAAGTGTTCGAGGGTCATCTAGAAAATATGGGTTACGAGATATGCGATACATTGTCTAGGACAAATGGGAGATGTTACTGGGGTATAGTATATGCCCTGGTTTATTGTGATTTTGTACTTTATTTGTATTGCACATTGGACTCCCTAAGCTTTAGGACAAGTGGGAGATTGTTGGGATTGTGTCATAAATATACTTGTAATCTCGTAGTTTCTAAACATTGTATAAACATATTGTTGTTAATAAAATAAGTGTTATTTTATAAGCCTATACTCAATCCAATAAACTAAGATCTTAGGTTATTTTATGTAACTTAAATAAGTATCACTACAAGAATTTTGGGCTTTAATGTCGGTTAGAAAAAGTGAAACCGGATGTATAATGTCAGTTTTGTTTTTTTTTAAAAAAAAGCGGATCTTTAATGTCAGTTTTAAATTGACATTGTAGGTATACATTTAATGTTGGTTTAAAACCGACATTAAAGATCCGGTTTTCTTTTTTTTTCCTAAAAAAAAAAAACCCATTCCCCCCCATTTTTTTTTTCATTTCCCATTTCTATCCCTATCTATCCCTTTTCTAAACCCTATTTTCCCCATCAGCCACCTCCTCCCCAGTCCCCTCCATTTTTGTTTCTTACGAAAATGATATTAGGTTACATTTTGTTTTTCTCCTTTCTCTCTCAGATTTCAGACAAACCTTCGTAGGCGGCGAAGAGAACTGAAACCGAAAGCTATCAAAAATGGCGACCAAAAATGCCAAAAAAGCCAATCTCTTGGATCCTCACTCCCTCAAACATCTACTCGATGAATCTGTTTCTGAGGTAGAGAAGTAAGAGATATGTGGAACCAACGAGAAATGGTAGAACCCGTAGATAGGTCGGCAATGCCGGTCCATGTAGTGCCGATTTGAAATCGATTTTGCATCTTTTCGTACCCTCGATTCCATTGATAAACAAGCAGCGAGAGTCGTAATCGATGCTTTGAGAAGATTCCAACGATGATTGAAAAAATAAATTGAAGAAAGAACAGAGAGATCAGTAGAGATATAAAGGATTTGAATCTGTTTCTTAGGTAATTCAATCTGCAATTTCATTCCCCCTTTTTAGATCTTTTTCGCGTCAATTTTAATC
Organism: Benincasa hispida; assembly: GCF_027475165.1. Taxonomy (NCBI): domain Eukaryota; kingdom Viridiplantae; phylum Streptophyta; class Magnoliopsida; order Cucurbitales; family Cucurbitaceae; genus Benincasa; species Benincasa hispida. The sequence continues at coordinate 45,200,780 of NC_143485.1, read as the reverse complement.
TAGGTTTGAGCTTTTTCCTTGCAGATTATCACCAGCCGTAATGAAGGATTTGAATATGTTTATGAGGTAATATGAAGAATTTGAATCTATTTCTGAGGTAATGCTATTTGGCTAAATTTTAGTGTTTCTGAATATAAACCAACTAAAAAAACCACAAAGTTCAAAAAGTTTTGATAATGCGATACATTTTTTGTTTCGTTATTCATCTGTACTTCTTATGGGAGAGAGGAATACTAGAGCATTAGAGATTTAGAGAAAGACTTTATTGATGTTTGATTCGTTGTTAGTTCATGTCTCTCTGGAAACTGTCAAGCTGAAGAAAAAGAAGAAACACAAGAGAACAGAAAGGCCCAGGTTGGTAATTCTTTTGACATTTTTTTCCAGCACCATTTGTTACATAAATGTGCCATATTCAGATATTCCAATCCTGTAGATGGTAGCAAAACTGCATGGAATAGTGAGACCATTTCTACTTCGGAGAATGAAATCTGATGTCGAGCTAATGTTCCCTCGAAAGAAAGAAATCATAATATATTGGTTATGATTGAAGGTAGCACTGTTTTTAATTTAATTGTTATAGATAGATTCTATAACCTGTGCATCAACTTCTTTTGTTTTCATAAATATTATTTATATATTTAGATATATATCTCTGCCCAAATCCTCCTCGTTCTTGCTCATAAAGGCCAAATTCCTCCCCTCTTGGCTCTCGCCCAAATCCCTCCCCTCTCGCCCAAATCTCTAACTCTCGCTCATAAAGTCCATCCGCTCTCACTCTCACTCATACCTCCACTCTCGCTACTCTCGCTCTTGATCATACCTCCACTTTCGCTCTTGCACATAAAGTCCCCTCTCGCTCGCCCCATCCCGGCCTCGGCCCCTTTGCCAACCCTAGAGGAAACTGATCCTATTAAATCTAGCACCTTGAGTAAGTGTTGTCTTTTCTTTTTTTTCTTTTTTCTGATCCTATTAAATCTAGCACCTTGAGTAAGTGTTGTCTTTTCTTTTTTTTCTTTTTTCCTTTTGACTTTGTAAATTGGTGGTTTTTTCCCTTTAATTTCTTGGATTATATTCTTATCATCATGCATTTGATAATTTATTTCGTGCTTCCAATTGGATTTTCTCTCTGTTTGAGGGAAGGGGACAAGGACATGTGGATTAATTAGTATTCCTGTGGTGAACTGTTAATATCACCATCACTTGTCAAAATTGCTTTCTTGACTTACTTTCCAATGGTTTACACAAGATGTTATAAGTCTTTTCAAATTTCATGGCTGAAAATACAGCTAGCTACGTGTCGTGGTTGTTTGTTCCACAATAGTCCATGTGTGCTCAATTTGAGTCATGCCTTTTTGAGTTAATCCTACTGGTAGCCATTTTATGTTTATTGTGTGGTGGTTTAATATTTGGTGATTGATCCTTGTTAACAAGAATTATTGGTACAGGAAGTTCACTTTGAGAAATTGATAGTCTTCAACACCATTATTGTCCTCCTATTTCAAGGCATACAATTTAATATTGATCCAGAAACTTCTGTTACTTTGGATTTCATACTGAAAACTAGTCCTTATGTCCTTGTAGGTTAGTTTTATGCGTAGTATCCTCGTTTGAAGTTTAATATTGATCCAGATTGAAGTTTCATTAACATTTGGCCTTTCATATGATTATGTAAATGTGGTTATAGTTATAATATTAATTTTTCTCCTTGGATCAGAGTCTGCCTGAGGTTAAATTCTTAATCTCAGGCATATTACTTGTTAAGTTGAAGTTAAATTCTAAATCTTTCCAATTCTTCTGTAGTTACTGGATGAGTTGAAGAAGAAGAATCCTGATAATGAAGTCTATCTGAACAACATATATTACATCTCTTAATCTCTCAATCTCTACCAAATTTGTAGACAAATAAAATTGTGTTGCCCTTACACGGAAGATTCTGTTGCCCTTGTAAAATCATAATCTTTGTATTACTTGTAATTTGTGTTTTCAAGGCTTGAATTAATGTACGCCTTTTAAATTATAATTCTATAGTAGAATTTGTGGATTAAATGTAATAGATTTATAATCCATACATGAATAATGTCATAGCCATAGTGTTCGATGATGATGTGTCATGATATACTTTTTTACCGAAAAAATGGATTTGGCGGGTAACTTTAAAAAACGGATAGATTCGGGCTTCAATATCGGTTGAGAATCCAAAAAAAAAAAAAAAAAAAGCTTTAATGTCGGTTGCAACCGACATTGAAGGTTGTGTTATTGGTGTTATTGAAGCCCTTTAATGTCGGTTTAAAACTGATATTAAAGGCAACCAACATTAAAGGGCTTTAATAACACTATCTTTAATGTCGGTTGCCAACCGACATTAAAACCCGAATTTCTTCTAGTGTATGTAGAGAAATACAAGTAGATCTTGTTTAAATAATAACTTAAACGGTTTGTAGTAGATGGAAAAGGTTGGGTACCTTATCTTGGTGACACTATGGATACAACCTGCTTTATAGGTGTTACAAGTGTTGTAAAGTACTATAAATGATCAGATCCTGATCATTCATGTATACACATGTGAGCAGGGATATCTTATACAAAGAGTTTGTATAAGACCGAACCACGAAATGATTAGTCTCTCTATATAACGTCGTTAATAATAGAGACTTACAATTCACTAGGATAACCATAGATGACATGACCTGAATCCTGAGTGAGTTTTGAACTCCTACTCATGAAGGTGGTCCTTTGATTTGTATGGGTGAGATTGGCCAGATTTTCAACTCAATAAGCCAACTATTTTGAGGATTCATCTTACTGGGGAGCTGGAAACACAACTACACAAGAGAAAATTCACTCCTTCCCCGATGTAGGGGTAAGTAGATAAATTGCTTTTTTAAAGACTAATTCTGGGACTTGAACATAGTGGCCACACTCTCTCCTAACTTGAGAGGGACTTGGTTATAGTTTGATACAATATTAAACTATAGGTTATGTGTTATATAGAATATAACATATAGTTATATATATATAATATATTTATTTAAATTAAAACTAATTTATTTTAATTTTAATTTTAAAATTAAAGGAGGGAAATAACTTCCTTCCCCGTAATTCTCTCTTAATCTCACGTAGTGAGTGGGGCAGTTGGACTGGTGATAATCTTCTTCACTGAAGACTTGTGATAGTGGCAGTCTTTGTTTTCTTTAGATCTCAAGAAAATCCATGGCACTCTCTTTTCTCCTCTCAATCTATCTGCCTATTCTAAAATCATAAAGCGTACACCTCATATGATTCTCAGACCCTACAGAGAATATAAAGGTAATTCTTGTAATAGTGCTCCTTGGTTTTACTATTCATGGTTATTATTGTTCGTGATTTTCATTGCTCGTGGTTGATTGTCATTGGAGAGTGGATTTTGTGAAGGCTATGAGTTCTTCAAGGGTAAGTGATTTCTAAACCCTAATTCCTTTTCCCTTCTCTCAACACGCTGGAAATTAGTTGATTTTATGCATATTTCGGTTTTGTAAGTTTTTATTCTGTGAAAATTAAAAATTGGGATGATCTCTGCTTCTACAATGGAACTTCACCATTCCTTCATAGGTGACAAGATTGTTCAACTAGTTATCAACAAAAGACAAACTGTAACATGAAAGTCTACAAAATTCCAAAAAAAAAAAAGTATTAATTTGGTTGTGCACTGTTCAATTCAAAGCTAGGCACTTTAATAACAGTGTATGTATTTTGTTTCGTTTTATGGAGATTTGTGTTTCTTTGCCATTTCTAAATCAATAGCCTTAAGAGTTGGTTTCAATTTTCTTTTGGTCGATTATTCTCCACTTTAGGCTTATCTTGAGAAGATTTTCTTGTATGCACTCTATTCTCAACAAGCTAAAAAAAAAAGAATGAATTAGAAATAAGCATATGAATAATAATTGAATAGCAATCTAATAGAAATCACATGGTAATCAAATAACAAATATAATGAAAATAATGTTACGGTTTTTTGTCTTTGTCATGTTTTTTTCTTAGTCCTTTTGTCTTCATTTCCTTCTTTTGTTTTTTCTAATTCTTGGGCTTCATGATCTCCAACCTATTATCAGAACACACACAAAAATATATAACTATGTCAAAAAAAAAAAAAGGTAATCAAATGGCTATCAGATCATAAACAAATCTAACTTTGTGACAAAAAATAGGTGATGAGACGGTAAATTAATGAAAATGATCATAAAGAAAATAGTGATACCAAGTTTTTGCTTTTTTCATGATTTTTCTTTGTCCTTTTCTCTCTATCTTCTTTTCTTCTTTCTTTTATGTCTTTCAACCTAGTATCAAAACATACAAATCATTTTTATTCCAAAAAAGAAAAAAAATAACCACAATTACATAAAAAACGTGTTAATTATTTACTACTTATAACCTCCCGGTCTTCTTCTCTTGTATCTTCTTTTTCGTTAGTTTTATCTTCTAGTTCATTTTCTTGTTCTTCAAAGCCTTCGTCAAACTGTTATTTATGAATCAAAGTTTAACAAGTGACAATCATAAAACTCAGATGATTATTTAGTATCAATTAACAATTAGATGACTATCAAAAGATAAATAGATGCTAACTACATAAAAAAAAAATAGAAGTAATAAGATGTTAATCAAAGTCAATCAATGGGAATCATACATCAATTAGAAGATAGTCATAAAAAACTTACTTTGAAAAAGCAATATCACCAGGCTAATGTTGACATGTTCATCAATTGATTTCAAAAGTTCTTCTAATTCTTCTCGTTCTCCTTTCTCTTTTCCTTCTTCTTGTTCTTTTTTTTTTCCTTCATTTTCTTCTTGTTCTTTTATTTCTTGTATTCTTATTTCTTCTTCTTGGTCATTCTTTTCTTGTTCCTGACCTTGTTCTCTTTCTTCTTCTTAGTGGTCTTCTCCTTTTTGTCATTCTTCTTATTCTTCAGTAATCTAAATAAAATTAAAAGGCATAAATAAGTTAACATACTTAGTTCTAAGATGTATTAGTAAGCTAATAAAAGAAAAGAAAAAAGCTGCCTTTTTATCTTCTAAACGATGTACATTCATCTCATCTTCAATTATTTCAAGACTTTTTTTGGGAGGATTATTTGAATAGATTGAATCTTGAGACTCTTTGTCCAAGTTGTTCCTTAGAGGTAATCTTTCATTGATAATTTCCATGGTGGAGTTTAGCAATCCCAACGCTTCATTTATAGCTTTGTTAATCTTGTAGCTTCCTCCTTTAAAAAGGCCAAATCCTCTTTTACTTGTCTAATTTTGAATCTAAGAGAGACTTCTTTCCTTGAACTTTTTATTGATTGTTCATTCAAGCCTTCTTTCTCATCATCCAAGTTTATTGTCATTTTATATGTCCACATTTCTTCAATTATGTAATTTAAACATAATTCAAAATTAGATGGATTTAAAGGGACAATAATAAAATGTACAAAATGAATACAATTTATAATAAAATGGTAATCTATAGTCGATAAACATATAATCAGATGGTAATCTATAGTTGATATACTTACATCGCTTGATTTGAAGATGTGCTCCTAGAGGTAGTTCTAATCGAGTTTTTTTGTTGGTTTCTATCTCAACATCCTTGGGTATTTTTCATTAATTTGTGTTACAATCTCAACACTTTGTTTAAAGAGTTTTTGGATGATTTCATATGTCCAACACATCAAAACTTGTGGGAAACCTTGTAATGTAAAGTTTAAGCATTCATATCGTGCAGCCTTTCAAAAGAATTCCAAAGTCCAATAGAAAACTAACTTACCCCAAGGAAAGTCATTAAAGTTTTCTCATCCTCCAGCATCTGAACTTCTTTCCATTCAACTTTATTATGCATTTTCTTACAATGTAGATAACATTCTAAGATTGAATAAGTTTGCAAGCTTAACCCTTTACTCATCATCTAATGGCGTATTTGAAAAAGAGAACTCCTATGTTGTTTCTGTCAACTGAATTTGTGTTTTTAAGAATATGATCTCTCAAAAAATGTGGTTTATCTTCATCATTCGACATTTCTAAGGATTTTGGAAACGGACTATAATTAAGACTAGTGATAACTTGCAGAAATACAAGTTATTTACACTGCCTTATCTAGATATTGCGGCCAAAAGAAAATAAATATGCGTCAATTGTATGAAAATTAGCTTCGAAATACAATAATTATGAATTATCGCAATTACACCCACTAACATCTTTAAGATGGAAGGAAATGAGAATTTTACTCTGTTTTGCAGGAAACTGAGTCACCGCTTGCGCTCAAGGCTTAAGAGAAACTGATCAACGCATCTCTGTCACATTGCGCCGGTCAATCAACAATGAAGAGACGATTAACACAATGACGGCGCAATGCGATAGTCGATCCAGAGTTGACTTTTAACCGCATGCGGTAATAAAAACAAACACCGCATGCGAACACTCAATCGAGAGATGCAGCTGAGCAACGCAAAAGCAGAGGATGGAGACACGTGTACAACTAACGGTTGTGCAGAATTGACAGTCTGATTGCATAACAGAAGGAATAATATCCCTTCATCTTTGGAATTTCCATAACAACAAGTGGGGACCACAAGGCCAGAGTCAAAGATCCTCATCTATAAATACCCCATAGATTTCAGAGAAAACTTATGCTACTGGATACGGGGCTAAGTGCTGCTAAAGTGTTGAGAGAAAAGGCTGAGCTGGGTGCTTAACTGAAGAAATCTGGGAAGAAGATGAGACAAGGCCGAGAGGTGAGTCTCAGTTCTATTCTGCCGAATACCCACCGAGAAGCTCTGTGCTGAGAACCCTGCTACCGGTTGAGCAAGCCTGAGAGGGAAGCTCATCCATCCAATCCGGCAAGCAGATCTCCACCCGAATCGGTGCTAAGACGTTGGCGCTTGTTTGTATCTGTTCTATCTCTTTTCATCATTGTATTTCACTTGCTTTATCTCTTCATTCACACACCATGTATCAAACGCTTAATAGATATATTAAATGTTTTGATTGCTTTCATATTCCATTTTCTGTCTACTTTCGTTCCTCCGTGAATCACTTTCTCCATGCTGTCTTCTTAATCCCCTGGTAGTTAATATGAATTAAATGAGTACTTAACTTGTGTTAAAGAGATAACTGCATTTAGCTAACGCATGCTAGACAACATCTTCACCTGTGAAAGCAAAAGTGAAGATGCCATTTTGATCTATCGAGAGAAGGTTAGAAGAATGCATTAACTAAAGCGGGTAGTACTTCCAAACATGGAAGCAACCTTGCGTTCATTACGTTCGTCTCTGATTCACCACAGACATGTAGGAGTGCAGTCGATCACTGAAAGGTGTACGCCAAGAGAAAAGTGGAACCGTACTTATAACTTCAACGCAATTAAGAAACTTATGTTGTTTATATTAGTTATCTTTCTCTTTCTGTTTGTACATAAGACTTGCCACCGCATTCCATGTTCTTTGCATAACCTTCACAGCCAGCCTGAACCCCAGCATCTTGTATCATGAAGCCTGTATCTTATCATCTAGCTTAGATTTACTGTACTTATTTTATTATCGCATTTTACTGCTTTCCTTTACTTTACCGCAATTTTATATACTTGTACAAAACACTATTTAAAGATTGAAAAACTTGGTCGCATATACCATGAACATACCACAATAACCTCAAACAATCCCTGTGTTCGACCTCGGATCACACCGAGAAACTTGCGATGGAATTACACTTGGTTCCAACGTAAGGAAACTTGTGACAACGCAAGGCATACTACAAGAATATTCATAATTAACGCATATATAGAAGTAGTATCGCATATTTGTCCACGTGCTTAAAGATATAAATTTGAAGTAATAAGTTTATGGCACCGTTGCCAGGGAATGGTTAACAGTTTATTGTTTGAGCATGTTTATGGCATTTTGCAAGACATATCTCTTTGTACTGGTTGTTCAACGTGAAGAGTAGTATGATGACATAGGAGTGCTGGAGTGATCCAGAGATTCTAAGTGGACCTAGAGATCGTGTATTATTCACGCATAAGCACATCAGGGCCGAATCAAGTGGTGAAGAAGTATGGCTAATAATAACGAAGCTCCCGCAGGGAATTAAAGGGAAAATAGGCCAAAGCAAGATTCCATATTTCTTGCTGTTGACCGCAACATTCCAATGAGAGACTATGCGGCGCCGGATTTTTACAACTTCTCACCAAGAATTTCGCGACTTATGGTTGAGGAGAATGTAAGCTTTGAAATCAGACCAATTATGCTGCAGATGATTCAGAATATGGGTCAATTTGGAGGATTACAAGGAGAACACCCACATGCGCATTTGACAAATTTTGTAGACATGTGCAGCGCATTTTCCATACCTGATATGACTCAAGAAAGACTTAGGTTTGTCTTTTCCCATACACACTGCGGGATGAAGCAAAGAGGTGGGCTCAGTCACTCGAGCCGAATGAGATTAAAGTATGGGAACAGCTGGTTGATAGATTCATGAACAGATTATTCCCTCTAGCCGTTAACGCAAGGAGACAGAGGGATGTGCTGAATTTTAAGCAAAAGGGTTATGAAACCTTGAGCACCGCCTAGGTGCGATTCCGACAATTAGTAAAGAGCTATCCACATATCGGGATTCCCGATAGCAGTCTGATGGAAACATTTTATAATGACTTAGATCAATCAACGTAAGCAGTTGCCGATGCCTCCGCAGAGGGAGGATTAATGAATAAATCATACACGGAAGCAAAGAATATCCTGGATCGCGTCTCGCAACATTCTGATGAGTGGATTGATACCGGGCTCGAGGTAAGAGGTCTAGAGCAAGAAATAGTAGAAAGTGTCGATGTGTCAACCGATACAAAGAGCGCACTGGTAGAGCAAATAACCACAATGACCTCACTTCTCCAGACAGTGGCTAACCAACAAAGAACTCTCTCTTAAGGATCAGCGCAAGTTAATGCAGTGACTCACGTGGCCGCAATGAATTGCGTCCAATATGGAGAGGGATATCCAATAGAAGTCTGCCCACGGAATCAACAACCCGTATATTCTATCTACGATGAATCGTTTGGCAGCATCTATAACCCTGGTTGGTGGGATCACCCAACTTCAAGTTAGGATGGGAATCACAACCAGGGGAGTCATAGTTTCTATCAGAACAGTTATCAAGAGGATAGAGGCAACCCTCTGGTCTTCATTACTCCAGACTGCAACTCAGGTAATTCTCAAGGTATACCACCCTGTGACCAACCATTCTTATATGATACCTCTTGCAGCACCTCGACTCTGGAGACATTGTTAAAACATTATATTGAAAAGAGCGAGGCATTGAGACAATCATAAGCTAATTCCCTTAAAGAATTAGAAGAGCAAATAGATCAGCTTACAAAGGAATTAAAGAAGAAAGCGTCTGGTATGTGTCACGGCAAGTCAGGAACAAAGGGGCAGCAAGGTAAAGAACAATGTCACGCAGTGACATTGAGAAGTGGCAAAACAACAGCCTCTATGCCATTAGAACCAGATGCGACAACAGCACCAGTAGATCTAACGATTGATGATGACCAATCAACTAATAGTGGGAAAAGTACCAGTTCAGACGCAAGTTCACCTACAAAAGATGAAGCTCTTCAAGATTTGAATTCTCAATCGACGCAACCTCCAACTAAGGAAACACAGCAAGCATCGGACCTCACCAAATAGCCAAGTGAATAAGAAATACAGTGGAATCCTCCACCATTTCTGTCCAGGCTGAAAAAGAAAGATGATAGCAAGCAATTTCAGAGGTTTCTGGACGTTCTCCGATAGCTACACATTAATATTCCCTTGATAGAAGCATTAGAGCAGATGTTGAGTTATGTAAAGTTTCTCAAGGATATTCTTGGCAATAAGAGAAAGATTAGGAAAATGAAACGGTTGCGTTAACATATGAGTGCAGCACTCTGTTTCAAAACAACCTCCCCACTAAAATGAAGAACCCTGGGACCTTTACACTGTCTTGCACGATAGGATGGAATATGGTCGAGAACGCGCTGTTCGATTTAGGGGCAAGCATAAATCTGATGCCCTTGTCAATTTTTAAGAAGCTGGATATTGACGAAGCAAGACCAACCACGATCACATTACAGCCAGCCGATAAATCGATAAAGCTTCCTAAGGGCAAGATAGAAGATGTTCTCGTGCAAGTGGACAAGTTTATCTTCCCGGCAGACTTTGTCATATTGGATTACGAAGCCGATAGAGAAATCCCTATCATCCTAGGTCGACCATTTCTCGCCACAGGGCGAGCGCTGATCAATGTGCAGAAATGAGAACTGACCATCAGGGTCGATGATCAGAAGGTAAAATTCAACGTACTGAATGCGTTGAAGTACCCAGGTGATATAGAAAACTGCCAATATATCGAGGAACTGTGGGAAGGACATTGGCACGAACCCCTGAAGGAGCTGGAGGAAGAAAATTGTGAAACCAGCGCAATAGTGGAGGAGGACTGCGCCGCAATTTATGTGGAAGAAAATTTTGAACCACTCAAGTTGTCTAAACAAACTTCACAGCGTATTAAGCCATCTATGGAAGAACTACCTATGCTAGAGTTAAAGTCGTTGCCCGCGCACCTTAAGTATGCTTACTTAGGAAGTAACGACACGTTATCAGTTATCATTTCCACATTGCTAAGTAAGGAAAAAGAAGATACGCTCATACAGATCCTAAAGAGTAACGCAAAGGCCTTAGGATGGACCTTGGCAGACATTCAAGGAATCAGTCCTTCATATAATATGCACAAGATTCATCTAGAAGAAGGAGAGACTAGATCAGTAGAAAGGCAATGCTGCTTGAACCCTGCCATGAGGGAGGTCGTGAAGAAGGAAATAGTAAAATGGTTAGACGCCGGTGTCATCTACCCAATATATGATAACAGTTGGGTGAGACCAGTGTAGTGTGTTCCGAAGAAAGAGGGGATGACAGTCATCACTAATGACAAGAATGAATTTATTCCCACAAGGATGACTACGGGGTGGAGAATTTGTATGGATTATCGCAAGCTGAATTTGGCCACTAAAAAGGACCATTTCCCACTCCCTTTTATTGATCAGATGTTAGACAGACTTGCGGGGAATGAATTTTTCTGCTTTCTTGATGGCTATTCAGGGTCTAACCAAATAGCAATTGCACCGGAGGACCAAGACAAGACAACCTTTACGTTCCCATTTGGTACGTTCGCATTCTGATGTATGCCATTTGGACTCTGCAATGCACCATGCACTTTTCAACGATGCATGATGGCAATATTTTCAGATTACTTGGAGGAGTCAGTCGAGGTATTCATGGATGATTTCTCAGTCTTCAACAATAACTATGACTCCTGTTTATCTAACCTTGAAAAGGTCTTGAAGAGATGCATGGCAATGAATCTTGTTTTGAACTGGGAAAAATGCCACTTTATGGTGGAAGAAGGTATAGTTCTAGGTCACAAAATCTCTAAAGCATGATTGGAAGTTGATCAAGCAAAGATCGACGCAATTTCTAAGTTATCCCCACCAGTGAACGTAAAAACACTTAGGAGCTTCCTGGGACACGCTGGGTTTTATAGAAGATTGATTCGCAACTTCTCCCAGATCGCAAGGCCCCTGAGTGCACCCCTTGAAGCTGACCGAGAATATAACTTTGATGACGCATGCACCAAAGCATTCAACACATTGAAAGATGCACTCATCTCCGCACCCATTTTGATTGCGCCAGATTGGATGCAACCATTTGCGTTGATGTGCGATGCCAGCGGATATGCTGTGGGCGCAGTATTACGTCAGCGCAAGAACAAGGTATTGCATCCTATTTATTATGCAAGTAAAACATTGAACGATGCATTGGAAAACTATACAACCACAGAGAAGGAAATGCTCGTAATGGTATTTGCACTAGAGAAATTCCGACAATACTTAATAGGAACAACCATTGTGATGTATACGGATCACTCTGCGATCAAGTATTTGATGACAAAGAAGGATGAAAAACCAAGGCTTATACGATGGGTGTTGCTACTGCAAGAATTTGACCTAGAGATTAAAGACCGGAAGGGTACCGAGAACCAAGTCGCGGATCATTTGTCAAGATTGGAGAATTGCGAGGTTCAAGGTAAAGAAAAAGATATTGAAGAAAGATTCCCCGATGAGCTACTGATGGCAATGGGCATTAATGTTTCCTGGTATGCGGACATCGTGAACTTCATCGTTTGTAGTCAAATACCAGATGACTATACTTACCAGCAGAAAAAAAAGCTAGACATGATGCTGAATTCTATTTCTGGGATGACCCATTCCTATATCGACAAGGACCTGATCATATATTACGTCGATGCGTTCCTGAGCACGAAGTCAAGCACATTCTAGAGCTTTGTCATGAGTCCCCGTATGGAGGACATTTTGGGGGGCAACGGACTGTCGCAAAGGTTTTACAATGTGACTATTTCTGGCCAACGTTGTTCAAGGATGCCCAAGCCCACGTTGTGCAATGCGACAGATATCAGAGAACGGGAAATATGTCAAAAAGAAATGAAATTCCATTGATATCAATCTTAGAAGTGGAATTATTTGATGTTTAGGGAATTGACTTCATGGGCCCCTTTCCACCATCAGAAGGTCATCATTATATCCTTGTTGCGGTTGATTATGTATCAAAATGGGTTGAGGCTATCGCATGTGCCAAGAATGATGTGGCCACAGTGGCGAAATTTCTAAAGAAGAACATTTTTTTCTCGATATGGGATGCCACGGGCCTTCATCAGCGATGAGGGCTCTCACTTTATCAACCGCATAATTGCTAACCTGTTGACTAAATTCAATGTCAGCCATCGAGTTGCAACCGTTTACTACCCACAGACTAATGAACAGGTGGAGATTTCTAACAGAGAGATTAAAACCATCTTGGAGAAGGTAGTCAATACTTCCAGGAAGAATTGGTCACCCAAGCTTGATGAAGCACTGTGGGCATACAGAACTGCCTATAAAACACCAATTGGCATGTCCCCATATGCCCTGGTCTTTAGAAAAGCTTGTCATCTGCCGCTCGAATTGGAACATAAGGCGATGTGGGCATGTAAGAAGCTGAAGTTTGATTTAGCAAGTGCGGGGAAAGTCTGGAAGCTGCAATTAAATCAGCTGGTCGAATGGCGAAGGGACACTTATGAAAATGCCAAGATCTATAAGGAGAAAACCAAGAAATGGCATGACGACCACATAAACGATTGGACATTCACCGAAGGTCAACAGGTATTATTATTTAACGCTCATTTGTGATTATTCCTAGGAAAGTTGAAGTCTCGCTGGTCTAGACCGTTCAAAATCAAGACTATCTTTCCTCACAGAGCAGTGGAACTAACAACTTTAGACAGGAACAACGTGTTTAAAGTCAATGGTAAACGAATTAAGCCTTACTACAGAGGCGACTTCGAGTGACGCATGGACACCATTGACTTGGGCAAGCAGAATTAAACCGCTTGCGGAAGGAAGCGATTGTGGTAATTCTGATCTTTCAATCAACATCCCTTTCTATGTTTACTTGCTTTCTTTACAGTTTCCTTTTACTACCTTCTAAATCATGTATTTACTGCTTTTTGTAATTCTCTTCGATTTAATTTTTCATGTCATGTTTAAATCGTTGAGTTTGTATACATTAGTAGCGTTGTTCTTTAATTTTTGTGAATGATTGGATGAAACATTAAATATTGCAATGTCTTTTCGACTTGTGTTTCTGATGAATTAAACAGAAAATTAAAAACTGGTATGTAACGCGATGATGGGTGCATAGTGTGTTAACAAGAGACACCTTGCGGCCATTACACTCAAATGCATTGAGTTGAGGGGTGTGTTGCACTCGTATATGTCCTTTGCCCGTCCTTAACTAAATGCACTATGTTTAGGTATTCTCCAGAAATGTGTTTAGTTAAGGGGAGTGTTACGGGGGTGTATGCGTTGTTGCCCATCCTCAGCAAAAATGTACTTGCGTTAATAGAAGCACTGTGTTAATTTTTATCATGCACACGTCTGAATCGAATTCAAACAATGACATCTCAATTCTTTGATTCTTGTACAGACACAAATTTTTGTATTGCGTTAATTTTTAATTATTTGTATACTTTGTTAATATTCAATATAATTGAGTACATATTCACTCCATTTTTGCCTATGCCTTTTTCTTTATCATCCTTTGTCAATATTTGCGAAATTCTCAATCTTTCACTTTTGTGTTCTTCATTGCATTGCTATGATGTAATATATGTTTATACTTAGAAATATTTCCCATACTTCATAAATTCTGTCTAACACTTAGTTACTTCTTAGTTTAACAGTACTTTACCGTTTATCTTTCAAAGTTCTGCTCAAACCTTCTTTTTGAAATTTTCTTCTAAGTGTTTGTCTAGTCTATCCAAACAACGCAATGAGGACCTTGCTCAACTTTAAATTTGGGGGTGGGGAAGGTCTAAGCAAATGAGATCAAGAATATGCAGTATTTAAGAAAAATACGTCCATTTCCAAAAAATAAATAAATAAATAAATCATACAAATCTCCAATGTGAGCGCAAGGGAAACCCATAAAATGTTCCCAACCTGATAAGAGTTTAGGTGTGAAAGGAACCTGCTCGTAGTTGGATGTTCGTATGACACCCGTAGGAGCAAGCCAAAACGAAGGTGGGTTTCCAAGAACAACGCAATATGAAATAGAAAAAGAAAAGAAAAATAAATGCAAGAGACAACTCCTCTAAATATCATGAGTTAAAGTTGAAATTGGCACACAACCATAGTTGGATGTTCGCATGACACCCATGGGGACAAGCCAAAACAAAGAGTGTAACCACGATCAACAGTCTCTAAATAAATGATGCAAACGTTTTGACCATCGCATATAGATACATCGAGTTGTTTTGACAAGAAGAGAAAAACATTCTATTTTGAAAAATTAGAAAATCATTTTTAAGCAGAAATTTGTTATATAGAAGAATAAAATAGGGCTTTGTTAAGAATTAGCAAGGATAGAAGGAAATTGTGATGTCAAGTAATGTGCCTAAGTGTAACATTCGAAGCAACCAATTGTCGCAAAAATATAGGATAGGAATTGAGCGTGATTGCCCAAGTAGAAGATATGCTTAAGGACAAGTATATATCTAAATTTGGGGGTGTGATAACTTGTAGAAATACAAGTTATTTAGACTGTCTTATCTAGATATCGCGGCCAAAAGAGAATAAATATGCGTTAATTGTATGAAAATAAGCTTCGAAATACAATAATTATGAATTATCGCAATTACACCCACTAACATCTTTAAAATGGAAGGAAAGGAGAATTTTACTCTGTTTTGCAGGAAACCGAGTCACCGCTTGCGCTTAAGAATCAAGAGAAACTGATCAACGCATCTCTGTCACATTACACCCGTCAATCAACAATGAAAAGACGATTAACGTAATGATGGCGCAATGCGATAGTCGATCCAGAGCTGACTTTCAACCGCATGCGGTAATAAAAACAAACACCGCATGTGAACACTCGATCGAGGGATGCAATTGAACAACGCAAAAGCGGAGGATGGAGACACGTGTACAACTAACGGTTGTGCAGAATTGACGGTCTGATAACAACAAGTGGGGACCAAAGGCCGGAGTCAAAGATCCTCACCTATAAATACCCCATAGATTTCAGAGAAAACTTATGCTACTGGATACGGGGCTAAGTGCTGCTAAAGTGTTGAGAGAAAAGGTTGAGTTGTGTGCTTAACTGAAGAAATCCGGGAAGAAGACGAGACAAGGCCGAGAGGTGAGTCTCAGTTCTATTCTGTGAATACCTGTCGAAAAGCTCTGTGCTGAAAACCCTACTACCAGTTGAGCAAGCCTGAGAGCGAAGCTCATCCATCCATCTGATCCATCCAATCCAGCAAGAAGATCTCCACCCGAATCGGTGCCAAGACATTGACACTTGTTTGTATCTGTTCTATCTCTTTTCATCGTTGTATTTCATTTTCTTTATCTCTTCATTCACACACCATGTATCAAACGCTTAATAGATATATTAAATGTTTTGATTGCTTTCATATTCCATTTTCTTTCTACTTCCATTCCTCCGTGAATCACTTTCTCCATGATGTCTTCTTATTCCCCTGGTAGTTAATATGAATTAAACGAGTACTTAACTTGTTAAAGAGATAACTGTGTTTAGCTAAAGCATGCTAGACGGCATCTTCACCTGTGAGAGCAGAAATGAAGATGCCATTCTGATCTATCGAGAGAAGGTTAGAAGAATGCATTAACTAAAGCGAGTAGTACTTCCAGACATGGAAGCAACCTTGCGTTCATTACATTCGTCTCTGATTCACCATAGACATATGGGAGTGCGATCGATCACTGAAAGGTGTACGCCAAGAGAAAAGAGGAACCGTACTTATAACTTCAACGTAATTAAGAAACTTGCGCTGTTTATATTAGTTATCTTTCTCTTTCTGTTTGTACATAAGACTTGCCGCCGCATTCCATGTTCTTTGCATAACCTTCACAGCCAGCCTAAACCCCAGCATCTTGTATCATGAAGCCTGTATCCTGTATCATCTAGCTTAGGTTTACTGTACTTATTTTATTATCGCATTTTACTGCTTTCCTTTACTTTACCGCAATTTTATATACTTGTACAAAACACTATTTAAAGATTGAAAAACCTGGTCGCATATACCATGAACATACCACAATAACCTCAAACAATCCATATGTTCGACCTCGGATCACACTGAGAAACTTACGATGGAATTACACTTGGTTCCAACGAAAGGAAACTTGTGACAACGCAAGGCATACTACAAGAATATTCATAATTAATGCATATCTAGAAGTAGTATCGCATATTTGTCCACATGCTTAAAGATATAAATTTGAAGTAATAACTAGTTATCAAAGAAAATTCTTTCATCGAAAATCTAACTTTGAACCCTAAATGAAACACCAATTGTTCATTCGTGCTATCTTTTTCTAACAATCTTGATATGAGATGAATCAACAATTGCCCTTGGGATTTTTCAAGTCCAAAGTCTACAAAGAATCAAAATGGGCCTCTTTTAAATATTTTCATTTGTGTTGGTGTTAGGTTCTTATTCAAAGTTTCAATAATTTCAATTTTAGAATAGTAATGAACTTTGAGTCCATGTGATTGAATTTCCTGTTAAAGCATATCAACATGAGTGAATCAGTATGCAATCAAAGAACAATCTACATGCAACGGAATATAATATATTGCTTACTTCAACGGTTTCATTTTTTTCTTCTTTTCTTCTTCTTCTTTTTCTTCCTCAACTTTTTTGTGTCACTTCTTTTTTCATCTTCCTTGTTCTTCCTATTATTTGATAACAAATAGATGGTTATAAGTAGGCAATCAAATGACTTTTAGAAACTACTAAATATTTGAGAAAAAATATAAGGCAATCAAATGGTAATCAATAGACAATCAAATGTATTCCAGAAGCTACTAAATAATTGAAAAAAAATTTAAGCAATT
Source organism: Benincasa hispida (assembly GCF_027475165.1). Classification (NCBI taxonomy): domain Eukaryota; kingdom Viridiplantae; phylum Streptophyta; class Magnoliopsida; order Cucurbitales; family Cucurbitaceae; genus Benincasa; species Benincasa hispida. Next base: position 45,183,267 of record NC_143485.1, on the reverse strand, counting down.
TAAACTAAATTAGAGAATAATTTCTAACTTTCTGCAAATCATAGAGACAAAATTTGTAATTTAAATCAGAGAAAAAAAGATATAAGAGAGTCTACATAACACCGGTTCCACCTTGTACATGGAAAACTAAAACAACAATATTGGCTCACTTATTTCAAACTCAATCCCAATTTGTTCAAAATAAACAACAATGAACTCAATTAAGCATCAATTCATTTCAATCAAACGATAAATGGGGTATCAATTCTCATGTTTCACTCACCAAAGAAGAAATACATACAAATGAGATAGTATATTTGATTGGGGTCAGAATCATTTCAAACATCCTTTACTTTTTAATCCAATCGGTTTATGGAATCAGTTAAGGGGAAAAAGATGCTTGAATTTTATGAAGTGGAAATTATGGATGATATGTGTTGGTGGATTGCGTTGTGCACTCAAGTTTCCCCAGAGGAATCCAAGTGTAAATCCAGGGTCGAACACAGAGACTTATGAAAATAGTTGCATTGGAGATTTTTATGAAAACTTGCGGTAACCAGTTGAATAAATAAGTGTTGGGTTGTTGTTGCGTTAATGAAAATAATAACGAATGCAGTAGAGCTTGAAAAGAGTTGGTAAACGCAAAATATGATGAATATGTGGTGAACGGGTTGAGAAGAGTTTCGGCTAACACTCCCTAGGATGCATTCATGCCTTGCGATCATGCAACATGCATACAATAGTAAACCACCTCTCGGCGCAAATGCCACGGCTTCTAAGGCTAAGACGCATGCAATAAATATGCGATAAGTCTACAGGGTTTACACATATACCTCTATCTCTATTTATGTGATGACAACATTACATTCACACAAGTATGCGACCACATAATATCATTCCTATTCCTAGGATGCATGCGATGCAAGTTGACAAACAGAGCTTATCTCTAAGTCCTTATCTCTTGTTTATGCAAGCCTAATCTTGCTCTTTTGAGTCCAGATTCTAACCTAGCTCTCTCAAGACATTAGGTTCTTTCTTTAGATTCTCTCTCGAGTAACTCTAAAAGGGTATTTTGCACAACATAAAACAAGACAATCGCAAGCAATGAACTTCCTAGATCATGTTAGCTTAGTTCCTCTCTACCCATTCAACTAGTTTAGCTACTCATGCGTATTAAGAGAGGGAGCAGATGTAGAAATAGAACTTACATTTAATAGATATAAGATGAAATACAGAATAACAATGCAAGTATAGTAAAGAGCCTGGAGCAATTTCTTACTGCCAGGCGTTACACTGTTTCTACTCATGCTCTAAAGATATTCTCGCTTTCGCAAGAGTCAACCTGCTCTCTGCTCTTACGCCCCAAGGTTCTCTCTTGAGCTGCCTTGGACAATCTCCGGCGTCACCACTCTTCTCTTGCTCCGCCGTAAAATGGAAAAGAAAACTATGAACAGAGGTATGAACTTGTAATGGTGATGAAGTAATCGACTACTTAACCCCTTCTCTGAAGAATGCACTTGGTATTTATAGGGCATCAAAGGTGAAAGGCGGCTTCTCTAATCTTGTTGTATAGATGGGACAGTTTTAATTCCTGACTGATGCATCGGATAATTGTCACCGATAAAGCTGGATGTACTTTGTGACCGTTATCGGCTATCAACTTAATTTGGATCTGACTGCCGTCAGCTTTCTGTCCCATTGATCTTAATTGTCCTTTCGTCTGGATGAGCCCACCATGTTGCAGTGATTCTTCTTGGGTTCATGTTTGTGAGCACGATCAACACAAAGTCTTGCGGTGAAGTTGCGTTCGACCAATGTATTCTTATGATCGCATTCTTTGCATTGTGTTAATGCATTATTCTGCACAAAAAATATAAAGATCAACTGCTCTAATGCATTGGACATGTGCGACTGCAATATTATAGAATTTATGCTTAATGGACGCAATTTACCATATTTCATCAACGTAATCCAATATTGTTTAAAGATTTAGCACTATGATAACGTGCATTTCTGCCCGTTATTAGCATAGTATAATCACATCAAGCTTCATTCCAACTCAATGCAAACATATATATTAACTTAACTCAATTACCATTAAGGAACTATAAATGGAGAGAAAATAATTAAATCAAGATAATGCATGCAAAAAATCAAAGAACTATTTAGGGAAAAATATATATCTTAATTTAACTTTCAGCTAATGCAATCAAAGAATCACTAAGAATCTTAACAAAAAAATTTAAATGCATGTAGAAAATGAGAAGAATGAAGTTTCTGGTAGAAATTTAAAAATCTAAAATTGTTGGGGTTGATGCCCTAAATCTCGTAGGGTCCTAAGTTTGTAAACACATGTATGAACAAACATTTGTGATGTAATAATATGAGATATTTTCTTCACTGTTGTCTATGAAATATAGTTGCATTAACCGCAAACAAATAAACTAAGATCCTTAGTTATCATTGTAACTTAAGCATGTATGTGGAGACATATAGGTGGATCATGCCTTAAGTGATAACCTAAATGGTTTGTAGTATATAGATAAATAAGGGAAACCTTATCTTAGTGACGTTGCGGATACAGCTCGTTTTGTGGATGTTACAAGTGTTGTAAAGTGCTATAGATGGTCTGATATTGATCATTCATGTGGAGACATGCGAGCGGGGGTATCCTATACAAAAGAGTTTGTATAAGACCGGACCGCGAAATGTTTAGTCTTCTTATATAACGTCATTCATGACAGAGACTTTCATTTCACTAGGATTATCATAGGTAACATGACCTGAATCCTAAGTGAGTTGGAAACTTCTGCCTATGAGGGTGGTCCTTTGATTTGCATAGGTGTGAGTGGCCAGATCGCCGACTCCATCCACATCGGTAAGAAAATCTCCATCCAGATCGGCACTAAGATGTTGGCGTTTATTTATATTTGTTTCTAACTCTATTTCATCAAGTGTATTTCATCTTCTTAATCTCTTCATTAACAAATCATGTATCAAATGCTAAATAGTTTTATTGAATGTCTTAATCACTTTCACTTCCACTTCTCTGTCTATTTTCGCTCCTCCATTAATCGTTTTCTCCATGAAATTTTCTTAATATCTTGGTAATTAATATGGATTAAACGAGTAACTTAATCACTGCTAAAGAGATAAATGCGTTTAGCTAAGGCATGCTAGATGTGGGAACGTGGCCGATCACCGAGAGGTGTACGCCAAAGGAAAAGCGGAATAGTACTTATATCTTTAACACAATTAAGGAACTTGTGTTGTTTATATTAGTTATCTTTTCTGTTTCTGCTTCACACATAACACTTGTCATCGCGCATAATCTTTACAGCCAGCCTTAACCTCAGTATCTTGTATCATGAATCATGTATCTTGTATCATCTTAGCTTAGATTTACTTTAACGCAATTTACTTCAACGCAATTTATGTTATTATCGCATTTTTACCGCTTACTTTACTTTATCGCATGTTTAATTACTTGTACACAAACTCTTTTATAAATTGAAAAACCCCTGGTCACATATATCACAAATATAACGCAATAACCTAAAACAGTCCCTGTGTTCGACCTCGGATCACACCGAGAAACTTACAATGAAATTATATTTGGTTTCAACGCAAGGAAACTTGTGACAACGCACAGCATACTACAAAAACATTTGTTAATAACACATATCTAGAAGTAGTATCACATATCATCACATAAAGTCTATGTCAACAAGTTTATGATGCATAAGATTACATTCTTCATTTACAAGTTTATGGCGTGGACATGCATCATAGAACAAAAACCTGCGTTACAATTACTTATATCCAATGGACAAAGAAATACATCTATAGTATGAAAAGTGCAACTGTCGGTCTTTAGTGGAATGCCTGACAGTTAACGGATGGTAGATTTCGTGATTAAAGAGTTTATTCAGTTATTCACGTCCGTTGGAGCTTCAAGCTACAGGTCCATAAGGTCCCCTTGGTAGCTCAATGGATTCAAGTTGAGAATCAGTTTTGGGTTAGTTTGAAATGTTCAAATTAACAATAGAGAATTTGATTATATATGATGTAATTAAATTAATTCAATTTTATGTGATATAATTGATTTGATGTATTAGATACATACTAAATAAAGGAGAAAAGAACTATGGTTTATATATTACATATGATGTGATATTAAAATTATAGGTTATAAATATAATATGATAAATTAGTTATTATATTTATTTATAATAAAAAATTATGTGATAATTGGTGATTGGTTACTCCTTTAACCGTGCGTGAAGTGGGAGGTTATTTTCAATTTTAATAATTGAAGACTAAAAATAAAAACAAGTTTTCATTTTTCAAAATCGCAAGATTAAGTGCATATTTTGATCGAGTGAAAAAAGAGAGCTATACAATAGCCCTTTTGAAAGAGAAACGACGAGTGAGTTTACTAGATGATTGAGTACCCAGTGTCTATATGATAGACTAAGCCTTTCTTCCACTTACTCGATCGTTTACTTCCTCTTTCCCTCTACCAAATCTACACAAAGCCCACACCTCCTAGATTCTCACACTGAGAATACCAAGGTAACCAAGTGGTAGTGTTGAGTTTTGTTGTTCGAGGGTCAAGGATCGAGTTTTACTCGATTGGGTTCGAGGATTAGACAGTTCGTGAATTACATTGGTTGTTCATTGCATTCGTGGTCGAGATCGAGTGTGCTAGGACGCGGGACTAGTGTAGATCTAGGGAATCCTTAAAGAATAGTTATTCAAAGGTATGATTCTCAATTCCTTTTGTTTTTAAAAAGAAAGCATGTTGTAATTTTCTCTATAATCCATAATTGTGGTTGTATGTTTGTAAATGTCTTATCCTTTCACATTGGGTTTGGAACGATCTTGCTTCTGCTCAATGTTTCTCTTGAATAAGAGTTCCTTCAATTGGTATCAGAGATAGAAAATCCATTGATGTATTGAATTGCATTTACATTCTTGGTGGGTTTTAAGCATGTCTACATTACGTTTAAGTGTTAGATGTTTTTGTGGATGTGAATTAATGGAGTTTCTAGGATGATTGCCTCTTTCTATTGCTTTCTTTTACATTTCAAAGTTAATTGTAAGGGCCCTGTGTTTTTGGGTATATTAACTTGCTATTGAGTCTGTATTCAAAGTGTTTGAGTCAGTTCTAGTCACTCGTGATGAAGCTTCAAGGCATGGAAATGCAGTTTACTTCGAGGAAGAAGAAGACCAAAGGTTGGTCAGATCGTATAACCTAGGCTAAATGATCATTTAGATTTGACTAACGATCGAGTAGAAAACTTCTAACTCAATCGTGTAGCATTTACTAAACGATCATATGGCTTAAGCTAAACGAACGAGTAAAGTGTTTACTCGATCGGTTCGCATCGACTACTCGATCGTGTAAACGATGGGGGTAAACGATCGCTTAGTATGGGATAGTCGTTGAATGGTAAGCACGCGCACTAAACGAACGAGTTGGCCAGCATGCTTCATCACATAGTCATTGGCTACTTGATCACTCAGTAAGTGTTACTCAACGTCTGTTCCACGATCGTCTAGAAAATCATGCTTCATTGCATAGTTGTTGTCTACTCGATCATTTAGACAGGTGTTATACTTGGTGCACTGAACGATCGAGTGGCCTTCATTCTTCATCACATAGTCAAAGGTACTCGATCGTTGCTACACGATCGTGGTTACTTGGCCATCATTACTCAACGATCACATGGAAAAGCTACATGATCAGGGAGCGAGGCTTCGCCCGGGCGGTTTAAGACCCAATTCGCCTGTTTGAAACCCGTTTACTCGATGATTTATGTAATAGATAGATTTAATTTTCGGTTTTTTAGGCTAATCATCTCCGTAATTTTGATGAATGTACATGAGTTGTATGTTTAAATTATGTCATATAGTATGCCATATAGTTTTAAAACCTACCATAGGTTATGCATTTTTTTTCATGCATCATCTTTATATTATAAGTGTTATAATATAGTAGTTTGCATGATTAAATTACATTAAAGTGTGCTCATGCATCATATAATATAAGAGTTATAATATATGTATGCATTAAGCATATCCATGTATCATCTTTATATTATAAGTGTTATAGTATAAGGGTGTATGAAGCATGTATGCTTAGTTCATTACAACTTATTTAAGAGTTATATATAGTAATGAATGAACATTGCACGAAGCATGACACATAGGTTAATTTATAAGAATTATAAATACCTAGTCTAGCTTAGCAATGTGGATGGTTTTAGTTGTTTCCTTTTATAAGAGTTATAATGGAAATTAGAACTAAAATCAATAAGAAAGACATGCATGCAAACTTAGGTTGAATCATGTTTTAAAAGAGTTCTAAAATTTGATTGAGATAGACCTAAGATCACGGTTCTAATGAGATTAGAAACCTAAGTTTAATCTTTTAATCGGTTTAATAGGATTAAATTGACTAATAAAAGATTAAATATGTACCAACTCTATCTATAAGGGACATTTTGTCTAAGAAGGGTTTTGTCTAGGCTAGGGCATTTAAGCTAACGAAAATGGAACACCCCTACCTAGGAACCTACCTGGAAAGGTGAATTAGATAGATTTGATGCATGCATACAAATTTGATGATAGTCTTTTAAAGTGTTTAATGAGACTTGATTCGAACTTGTTTCATTATCAAAAGCAGGAGTTGTTTTTTAGCAAATTAAACTCACATAATATAAAATCAGTAGCCAGATTTTCTAAGTTATTGAATCCCTAGGTAGAACATTTAGTGGGAGGTACTTAGGGTATATGGTACTTCACTTAAACCTCTACACGTTGCTCCCTAATATTCACACCGTGAGATCTATCCTCGACCTCAAGGCACCCTGGGAGTGCCCCCTAAAGGATGGTGTTTTGGTAGGTCAATACCAAGGTGAATAGAGAGTGTTCATAGTAAGTGGGAGCGGGACATGACAACATATGTCACGGTCTCTCTCATTAGGTTGGATAACGTTTTGTGTATCGCCTCGAGGCACCCTGGGAGTGTCCCCCTAAAGGATGGAAGTTTTGCACGACTCTTTATCTTATCTCTTGTAAAGCATAAGGTTGTTTTAGTCTCTTATCCTAATCTACTTTTTCCCTATGGTGGGCGCATTAGGGCGGTATTCTAGGGCCTAAAATGAAGGGTTACACTTACGCGAAATTGTTAAAAGTTAACATATTCTGGACCGAAAAATGGTAACTGTTAGAGTCAGATACAAGAGTTGTTTCTGTCTGATGGTTGAGAATGTCTCATCCCAGTGAAGGGGCATCTGATCACTCCATCGGTGAATTTTGTCCTACCTTGCTGGGGCATCATTGCAAAATAGATGTCATTTCACTTAGGGTACATTAGAACTATTTCGCTAAAACCTAAAATTGGTATTAAAAGTTGTAGTGCAAATAGACTTATTAAGTTTGTTCATGTTTTTCAGCAACTTTAAAAATGGTAACAGCCACTTTAGCTCTATTATCCACCAACAAACTGACTGGCAAAAATTATGCTAGTTGGAAAACACGATTAATACCATACTTATCATCGATGACTTGCGGTTCGTCCTTACGGAGGAGTGTTCTCCTATTCCAACTCAAACTGCCACTCGAAATGTTCCGAAGGCATATGAGAAATGGACACGAGCGAATGAAAAGGCCTGAGCTTACATCTTGACCAGTCTGAACGATGTTTTGGCCAAGAAGCATGAGCCTATGGTCTCTGTGTGAGATCATAGAGTCCCTGTGGGGAATGTTCAGACAACCGTCTAGGCAGCTCAAGCACGAAGCTCTTAAGAGCATCTTCATCTCCAAAATTGAGGAAGGTACATCTGTTCGAGAACACGTTCTGAATAGGATGGTTCACTTCAATGTGGCAAAGATGAATGGGGCTTGCATTGATGAAGGCAGCCAGGTTAGCTTTATTTTGCACACGTTGCCAGAAAGCTTCCTTCGTCAGTAATGTTGTGCTGAAAAAAGTTGATTACACCCTTACAACTCTCCTCAACAAGTTGTAGACATTCCAATCCTTGTTAAAAAGCAAAGAGAAAAAGGTTGATGAGGCAAATGTTGCTTCATCATCTAAGAAATTCCATCGAGGTTGGACCTCAAGAACTAAGTCTGCATCTTCTACTTCTAACACTAATAAGTGGAAGAAGAAGAAGGGTAGTAAGGGAAAGAGGAAGGCATCAACTAACACACAACCTGCCGCACAGTGGAGTAAGCGACCAACGTCGGTTGAAAAAGGAAAATGTTTCTATTGTAACCAGGATGGGCACTGGAAGCAGAACTATCCTTGCTGGTTAAAGGAAAGGAAGAAGGCTAAGGCCAAGGCAAAACAAGGTAAATATTATTTATTGGTTTTAGAAATTTGTTTAGTGGAGAATGATGATTCTGCCTGGATTATAGACTCTGGGGCCACTAATCATGTTTGTTTTTCTTTTTAGAAGATTAGATCCTAGCGGCAGCTTAAGGCTGGTGAGATGACGATGCGAGTGGGCACCGAACACGTCATCTCAACTGTGGTAATGAGAGGCCTCCAGTTGACTTTACATAATAGGTTTATCAGTTTGAATGATGTATATGTAGTTTCTGAGTTAAAGAGGAACTTAATTTCTGTAAAGTGTTTAATTGAATGTAAATATACTCTCAACTTTTCGGTGAATAAAATTTTTATTCTGAAAGATGGTGTTGAGATATGTTCAGCAAAACTAGAAAACAATTTGTATGTGTTAAGCTCGTTAGCAACAAATTCCCTCCATAACATAGAGATATTTAAAACTGTCGTAACGCAAAATAAACAACTTAAGGTTTCTTTTAAGGAAAATGCCCAACTTTGGCACCTTCAATTAGGGCACATCAATCTAAATAAGATTGAGAGGTTGGTAAAGAATGGACTTCTAAGCGAGTTAGAGGAAAATTCTTTACCTGTGTATGAGTCATGCCTTGAAGGCAAGATGACCAAAAGACCTTTTACTGGAAAAGGTTATCTAGTCAAAGAGCCTCTAGAGTTAGTGCATTCAGATCTTTGTGGTCCGATGAATGTGCGAGCCAGGGGAGGTTACGAGTATTTCATCTTTTACTGATGATTATTCGAGGTATGGGTATGTTTGTTTGATACAACGTAAGTCAAAATCCTTTGAAAAGTTCAAAGAGTTCAAAGCTGATGTTGAAAATGCATTAGATAAACAGATTAAAACACTTCGATTTGATCGGGGTGGGGAGTTTTTGGATTCTAAGTTCTAGAACTATATGATAAAACATGGAATCATTTTTCAACTCTCAACACTTGGTACACCTCAGTAGAATGGTGTATCGGAGAGGAGAAACAAAACACTGTTGAACATGATTCAGTCGATGATGAGTTACGATTCCTTACCGTACTCGTTTTGGGGTTTTGTAGTAGAGATTGCAACTTATATCCTCAACTGTGTTCCTTCCAAAAGTGTTGCCAGAACACCATTGGAGTTGTGGAACAGGCGTAAAGCTAGTTTGCGTTACTTCTGCATCTGGGATTGACCAGCACATGTGCCTGAGGCTAATCCTAAGAAACAGGTATCGTGTTCGAGGTTGTGCCTATTTATAGGATACCCCAAAAAGACACGAGGGGTTTATTTTATGATCCTAAGGAAAAAAAAGTGTTTTTGTCAACAAACGCTACCTTCCTTGAGGAGGATCATATAAGGGAGCACAGTCCACGTAGTAAAATCGTGTTGCGTGAACTTTCCAACGAAACTACTGAAACTTCAACAAGAGTTGTTGAAGGGCATGCTGCATCAACTAGAGTTGTTGATGGAAGTTCATTTAGTAGGTCACATCCACCTCAAGGGTTAAGGGAACCTTGACGTAGTGGGAGGCTTGTGAACCCACTTGTTCGTTATATGGGTTTCATTGAATTCCTGGCTATGGTAGTCGATGGCGAGGTTGAGAATTCGTCGTCTTACAAAAAGGCAATGGAGAATGTTGACTGAGATGAATGAGTCAAAGCCATGGATCTCGAGATAGAGTCTATGTACTTCAACTCAATATGAGATCTTGTAGATCCACCTAATGGGGTTAAACCTATAGGTTATAAATGGATCTACAAGAGGAAATGGGGTGCAGATGGGAAGATGCAAACATTCAAGGCTAGACTTGTAGCAAAGGGTTATACCCAGGTGGAGGGAGTTGACTATAAGGAGACTTTCTCACCTGTTGCATGTTGAAGTCTATCTGCATCCTCCTATCCATTGCCTCATGTTATGACTATGAGATATGGCAAATGGATGTCAAGGCTGCCTTTCTGAATGGTAATCTTGAGAAGACCATTTATATGGTGCAACCCGAGGGATTTATAGACCAAAGTCAAAAGCAAAAGGTTTGCAAACTAAATCGCTTCATTTATGGGCTGAAACAAGCATCTCGATCTTGGAACATAAGGTTTGATACTGCGATCAAATCTTACAACTTTGACTAGAACGTTGATGAGCCTTGTGTCTACAAGAAAATCATCAACAATTCAGTAGTTTTCCTAGTGTTATATGTAAACGATATCCTACTCATTGGGAATGATGTAGGTTTACTGACTTCAATTAAGAACTGGCGTGCGACCCAATTCCAAATGAAAGATTTGAGAGAGGCTGAGTTTGTTCTTGGGATTCAGATCTTTCGGGATTGAAGGAAAAAAGTGCTAGCGTTGTCTCGGGCATCGTACATTGACAAAATGTTGATCAAATACTCGATGCAGAACTCCAAAATAGGCTTACTATCTTTTTGGCATGGAGTTAAATTGTATAAGGAATAGTGTCCTAAGACACCTTAAGAGGTTGAGGAAATGAGACGGGTCCCCTATGCATCTTCCGTTGGTAGTTTGATGTATGCGATGTTATGTACTAGACCTGACATCTGCTACTCTGTGGGGATAGTCAGTAGATATTAGTCTCATTCAGGGCAGGGTCACTGGACTGCCATCAAGAACATTCTCAAGTATCTTCAGAGACCAAGATAATACATGATTATGTATGGATCTAAGGATTTGATCCTTATTGGATACACAGACTCTAATTTTTAGACTAATAAGGATTCTCGAAAATCCACTTCAGGATCAGTGTTCACTCTTAATGGAGGAGTTGTAGTATGGTGAAGCACTAAGCAAGGGTGCATGGTTGACTCCACGATGGAGGTCGAGTATGTAACAGCTTGTGAAGCTGCTAAGCAAGCCGTTTAGCTCAAGAAGTTCCTGACTGATCTGGAAGTTGTTCCAGACATGTCTAGGACTATTACCCTTTATTGTGATAATAGTGGTGCTGTGGCGAATTCCAGGGAGCCAAGGAGTCACAAGCGCGGAAAACATATAGAGCAAAAATACCATCTCATCCGCGAGATTGTGCATCGAGGGGACATGATAGTCATGAAGATCGCTTTGGAGACAACGTTGTTGACCTGTTTACAAAGGCTCTCATGGCTATAGTTTTTTAGGGTCACCTATAGAGCATGGGTCTACAAGACCATCCACGGCTGGACTAGGGCAAGTGGGAGATTTTGTACTGGGCTTTTGTGCCCTAGTTTATTGTTTTGTACTTGTTTTTATCTTGTACACCCCATTAGCTTTAGGACAAGTGAGAGATTATTAGGGTTGATGCCCTAAATCTCATAGGGTCTTGTAGTTTGTAAACACATGTATGAACAAACATTTGTGATGTAATAATATAAGATATTTTTTTCACTGTTATCTATGAAATATGATATATTTTAGTTGCATTAACCACAAACTAATAAACTAAGATCTCTGTTTATCGTTGTAACTTAAGCATGTATGTGGAGACATACAGGTGGATCAAGCCTTAAGTGATAACCTAAATGGTTTGTAGTATCTGGATGAAGAAGGAAAACCTTATTCTGGTGATACTAGGGATACAACTCGCTTTGTAGATGTTACAAGTGTTATAAAGTGCTACAGATGGTCTGATCCTGATCATTCATGTGGAGACATGCGACCGGGGGTATCCTATACAAAGGAGTTTGTATAAGACTGGACCACGAAATGTTTAGTTTCGTTATATAATGTCGTTCATCACAAAGACTTTCATTTCACTAGAATGACCATAGGTAACATGACCTTCATCCTGAGTAAGTTGGGAAGTCTTGCCTATAAGGGCGGTCCTTTGATTTGCATAGGTGTGAGTGGCTAGATTGCCAACTCAAACCTACTACTTTGGAGATTCGTCTGATTGGGGAGCTGGAAACTCAGCTACACAAGACGAAATTCACTCTTCCTCGAATCAGGAGTAAGTAGATAGATTGCTCCCTTAAGGGTTGATTCCGGGGCTTGAACAATGTGGCACCACACACTTTGTCATGGCCTGAGAAGTGTTCACTCATAGTAGGACTATGATGTGTTGTTCATTAGAGGATACAGTGGTACTTAAGGAGTTAGATGTAACTATAGAGGCAAAATGGTAGATTGGCCCAACTGTATTTATGAGCGGTCTATGAAGGGTTATCGTACTATTGATTGGTTATATCCAATGGACATAGAAATATATCTGTAATGCGAAGAGTGCAACTATCAGTCTTTAGTGGAATGCCCAGCAGTTAACGGATAGTGAATTTTGTGATTAAAGAGTTTAGTCAGTTATTCACATACCATTGGAGCTTCAAGCTACAGGTCCATAAGGTTCCCTTGGTAGCTCAATGGATTCAATTTGAGAATCAGTTTTTGGGTTAGTTTGAAATGTTCAAATTAACAAGAGAGAATTTGATTATATATGATGTAATTAAATTAATTCAATTATATGCAATATAATTGATTTGATGTATTAGATACATTAATTAGAGGAATTAATATAAATATGATTTATATTAAATAAAGGAGAAAAGAACTATGGTTTATATATTACATATGATGTGATATTAAAACTATAGGTTATAAATATAATATGATAAATTAGTTATTATATTTATTTATAATAAAAAATTATGTGATAATTGGTGATTGGTTAATCTTTTAACCGTGCGTGAAGTGCAAGATCAAGTGCATCTTTTGATCGAGTGAAAAGAGAGAGTTATACGATAGCCCTTTTGAGAGAGTAAACGACGAGTGAGTTTACTAGACGATCGAGTACCCAGTGTTTATACGATAGACTAAGCCTTTCTCCCACTTACTCGATCGTTTACTTCCTCCTTCCTTCTACCAAATCCACACAGAGCCTATACCTCCTCGATTCTCACACCAAGAATACCAAGGTAACCGAGTGGTAGTGTCGAGTGTTGTTGTTCGAGGGTCGAGGATCAAGTTTTACTCGATTGGGTTCAAGGATCAGACAGTTCGTGAATTGCATTGGTTGTTCGTTGCGTTCGTGCTCGAGATCGAGTGTGCTGGGATGCGGGACTGGTATAGATCAAGGGAATCCTTGAAGAAGAGTTCTTCAAAGGTATGATACTCGATTCCTTTTGTTTTTAAGAAGAAAACATGTTGTAATTTTCTCTATAATTGCATAACTATGGTTGTATATTTGTAGATGTCTTATTCTTTCATATTGGGTTTAAAACGATCTTACTTCCACTCGATGGTTCTCTTGAATAAGAGTTCCTTAAAAAATCACACCTCATTCTTCTTTGCGACTTGAAGTAAGAACAACGACCCTAGGCATGAAAATCAGAAGAGAAAGAAATCAGAAAAGAATGAAGAAGAAATAAAAAAAAGAATCCATTGAAGAAGAAAGAATCGGTTTGTGGCAATCCTAATATTTTGTGAAGGCTAAGGAAGTTAGGTGCGCGAAGTGATTTTCAGTCGTGGGGGGTATTTTGGACTTTTTCTTATTAATCCATTAATGAAATTGGGCCGGACTTATTTATTTTGCCATTTTTGGAAAATTCATATAATCAAGACTATGAGCCTAATTTTAATAATTTTTTTGACATGGCTGCAATTGGCCCCATAAATAAATGAACAAAAAGCTCGATGAAACGCAATAAACTAGATAAGTCGTTCAACAATCAAAACAATTGAACATTGACTTAATCACACTGCCCTCAGATTTTTCACTAAACAGAAATACTATTCACGACATAAAAAGTTAATTAAAACCACCAAATCATTAATCTATAAATTACACAAAGCCATTAATTATCATATTCCAAATAATAATCTTGATTGAAGTCTCAAAATAAGAGAAAATTGATAGATTGCACAGAAATAAGAAAACGCATCTATACAATGGAGTGGATTATGTTCTTTCATATCATCTTGAAATTCTTTAGATGGATTGGTATTGAATAACCGTAGATTGGCATTGAATAACCGTGGGATGTTGTAGGGAATCAAATGTGTGGTTGCAACGGAAGGAAGAGGAGCAAGCGCTTTGAAAAGATGTTGCTTCAGAGCCAAAGACTATGGAAGACGATGCTCCAATGGAGGAGGAAACGATGTCGATTTGAGAGAAAAGAGAGAGATATTATGGTGTTGTGTACAGAAGAAGAAGATTGTACCGATGAAGACAAATTTGGAAAAAGAAAAACAATTATTAAGTTGACCAGTCAAACTGTGATATATGTAATATTTTTATCCTGTGCTACATTTACTAATCTTTACCCTAATGTTCTATCCATTACCATTTTTCTTCTTATTATTATCATCTTGAGATAAAATTGAAAGTGTAGTAGAGATTCTTTGAGAAATTAAATAGACAAGCTCAAAATTCAAATACTAAAATTTTGAGAGGAAAAAAAAACTATTTGTGGGAATAAAGCGACACGTGTTACAAAAGCACTAGTAGAAAAAGCGAGAAGTAGTAGACATTGGTGCAGGTGCAGGTACAGGTACAGCCGTATAGGTATAGGCTTTAGGGGTGTCGTTTTATCCCGAACGACAACCTAGCTTGAAGGGAAGAAATGGGCCGCCTTCATTGCGAAACCCAAAGAAATAAAGCCCATTTAGTCGACGTAAGTTAGTAAACCAGACAAGTCTCCTCTGTTGCGGAAGTTGACTACGTGGCGGACAACCATTGGCTCATTTCACGTGGCACGAGATTTGATTGGTTGAAACAACGCAATGAAAGTGCTTCGAGATCTATTAATATGGAATTTTAGTAAAGGGGCTGAGAAGTTTGCCGGACTCTTGAAATGTTTTAAGAGAGCTCTGTTTTGATCGGGATCTAATCTTGTAGGGCTGAACAGAGTTTTAGGGTTTGAGATCCAGAAGATGAAGACGGTTCCTTTAGGATTAGCTGCGGCTTTGCTTGTTCTTTGCCTTTCTTTTGCTCAGCTACGAGCATCGGACGATGAGGTATTCTGTTTTTGCTTGTTTTGGCTTTCATTTCCTTGTTTATTTCGCTTAGATTAAGATCTAATTGAATGTCTAAAACCTTTCTGATTTTGTGGAGTTTCAGATCTTTTACGAGTCCTTCGACGAGAGTTTTGAAGGCCGCTGGATCGTGTCCGATAAGGACGATTATCAAGGTTCGTTTTCCTCTTCGTGTTTTATGAAAATTCATCGATCCTTTGTAATCGTTGCTTATTCTGAATTGTTTCTTGATGGATGTGTATATTGTCTGATCTGCGTGTCAAAAAAGAAGGGAGGAAACAGAGTGAATGTGTCAGCTATTCAATTACCTGATAGATATTGTGGAAATGCTTCTTCTTTTATTTTGTTTTTTTTTCCATTTATATCGCCATGTTACTATTTCTCTTCGTTTGATAATATGCATCTTTCATTCTGTGTGATTAGGGCTGGGTTATGAGCCATTATTTTGATCAATGACATGAAGAGAAGAAAATATGGACTTTCGCAATTATTAACGTGTGTAGCAGTTTTACGTTTTTGATAATTTTATCTTAGTGGATGATTATATCTTTCAAGCCATTTACATGGTTGACTTTGTATGAGATAGTTGAGGGGAGTCGCATCATTAAGTTATTGCGAGCACTTTTGTTTAGCTAAAACCAAATGTTGAGTAGTTAGTAGCATTAAGAATAAGATGGTGCAACAGGGATTAGAAGAGAATATATAGATATGTAGTCTTGCTCACTGGGTTGGTTAGAGAGAGTTGCTAAGGTAACGTATTGTTCTGTTGTGTTCTATAGGTGTCTGGAAGCATTCTAAGAGTGAGGGGCATGCTGATTACGGACTTCTAGTAAGTGAGAAGGCAAGGAAATACGCCATTGTAAAAGAGCTCGATGGGCCAGTGAGTCTCAAGGACGGAACTGTGGTCCTCCAGTTTGAGACTCGCCTTCAAAATGGGCTTGAATGTGGTGGTGCCTATCTGAAGTACCTACGGCCCCAAGATGCTGGATGGAAAGCTAAGGAGTTCGATAATGAATCTCCTTACTCTATCATGTTTGGACCTGACAAGTGCGGGGCTACAAACAAGGTGCACTTTATCTTGAAGCATAAGAATCCCAAGACTGGGGAGTACGTTGAGCATCATCTAAAGAATCCTCCTTCCGTTCCAGCTGACAAATTGTCTCATGTTTACACTGCCATTCTTGAATCTGGCAATGATGTGCGCATTCTCATTGATGGGAGTGAGAAGAAGAAGGCCAATTTCCTTTCTGAGGATGATTTTGAGCCTCCACTAATTCCTGCCAAGACAATTGCTGATCCAGACGACAAGAAACCTGAGGATTGGGACGAGAGAGCGAAAATTCCCGATCCCAATGCAGTGAAGCCAGATGACTGGGATGAGGATGCACCAATGGAAATTGTAGATGAGGAAGCTGAAAAGCCTGAAGGATGGCTAGATGATGAGCCTGATGAGATCGATGATCCTGAGGCCACCAAGCCAGAAGACTGGGATGATGAAGAGGATGGTGAATGGGAGGCACCAAAGATTGACAACCCAAAATGTGAGACAGCTCCTGGATGTGGTGAATGGAAGAAACCAATGAAGAGGAATCCCGAATACAAGGGTAAGTGGCATGCCCCAGAAATCGACAATCCTAACTACAAGGGAATTTGGAAGCCTAGGCAAATCCCTAACCCTAGCTACTTCGAAATTGAAAAACCAGACTTCGATCCTGTGGCTGCAATTGGAATTGAGATCTGGACCATGCAAGATGGTATCTTGTTTGATGACATTTTGATTGCCAAAGATGAGAAAATTGCAACTTCATACCGTGATGCCAAATGGAAGCCAAAGTTTGAAGTTGAGAAAGAGAAACAGAAGGCCGAGGAAGCAGCTGGACCAGATGGTCTCGCAGAATACCAGGTAGATCTATCACAGTTTTAGTTCTCTCATTGATAGATAACACTAAAATTTCTTTACTCATACCTGGCTTTTCTCACTATCCTGCAGAAGAAAGTATTCAATGTCCTCTACAAGATTGCAGATATCTCCTTCCTAAGTCAATACAAGTCAAAAATAATTGTAAGTGGAGCAAAATATCGTGTCTTTCTCTGCATTTATGATTTGGGTTTGTTTATTTTTAGTATGCCCTAATTAATACTGAGTGTGAATGTGTATGTGTGCAGGATGTCATTGAAAAGGGCGAGAAACAACCAAACCTCACCATTGGCGTCATAGTCTCAATAGTGGTGGTTTTCTTCACTATCTTATTGAGGCTACTCTTCGGAGGGAAGAAGCAACCGGTGGGTGTCAACTGTTAAATATACTATCTTTATAATATTTCAGATTAGATGGTTAGCTTATGGAGTTTAGGGGATTTACGTTGTTTATTTGGTTTTAGGCAAAGAGAGAGGAGAAGAGTGCAGTAGCTGCAGAGAGTTCCAGCGATCAAAGTGGCAGCGGAGAGAAGGAAGGAGAAGAGAAGGAAGATGCGGCTGCTGCTGCCCCCCCTCGTAGAAGGTCTGGTGCTAGGCGAGATAATTAGAGGGAAGAATCAAGTCTTTTGCAATTTGCGGTTTTGGAATGCAAAAGTTGAAAGAAACTAGCTGTGATTGTATGCCAGATTCTTCAAATTTTTTTTCTTTGGAGGTAGTCGTGAAGTATACTACTTTGAGGTTTAGATATTGAGATGTCTGTGCCGATTGTGAAACTTGGGGCTGGGATGGATGGGAGAATTTTGAGGAAAAAATTGCTTTGGATAACTATTTTTTAAATTTTATTCCTCTTTGCTTTTTTTTTTTTCCTTGATTTACTTTTACAAATTAATTTCTTATCAATGTTCTTGTGTTTCGGAGCCTTCCACGTCCATGATCTGGCGTCACATCCCACTGGTAATGGTTTTGCTTCTAAAGCTACTCCCGAAGAGAAACATCTTCTCGAACGCCCCAAGTTTGGGCTTTTAAACCAGTTTCATCTCTTCATCACTTGAAAGTAAAAGAATCGATTGTATTATAAATTTTAGCACAATAACGAATTAGCCAAACATAATCAATAATAATTCTTTTTGGCATCCGGCAGTCAGTAACCAATCAAATCAAATGATTAAGCAAACAAATGGGGTCTGATGGTGGTAGGTCTTGTTTGGCCGGGACAGTGAAAATGCTCCTTACGAAACAACAAATTCTGTGATTTTTTTTTTAAAGATGATTTTGTTATTGATTTGATTAGGAAATTATCAACAAGAAAGTTTATGGTTTTTTATTTTTATATACGTTTAGGTATGACAATACCGGATTCTTTTGGTCGAGCATAGCCATGTTTAGGTTGTCACTAAGTTACAAGGTTAACTTTTACCCTTAAATAAAAACATTCTACTAAGAAAGTAACACATTTTTATGTGAGTGATTTTTTTTTTTTTTTTTTTTAACTTCTAACGTTCTTATAATATTGGAGCAATTATATAATATAAGATAATCGGACACGAAAATCTAGCTTGATTTAAAGTTATTTATAAATATGACACATTTTTAAGTCCTGCCAATCCAACAATAAGTTACAAATGTTTAATTATGTATCACTAGTATAAAATTCTATATATATATCTATGTGTATATATATATATATATTATTTTATCTTTTCTTTTAATGTAAAAGATTTTTTCTATCTCGTAGGGTTTATTAAATAAAAAGATAAAAAAAAATATCTATCTTTCTATTTATTTATTTAGTTAAAATTAAAAAAAAAAAAAAAAACAAACAAACCTTTAAGGTTCTTATGTATGGTTTAATTTCTTTACAAAGACCACTTAAAGCTCTTTTAAAAAAGCGACAAAGAAAAAAGGAAAAGAAGTGTTGGATTTTTCCTCCAAAGAAAAGAAAAAAGAAAACTTGAAGTTTTTGCTGAAGGGAATAATGTTATAAATTCTTTTGTTAATTGGAATTGAACAATTTTTTTATCTTTTCTTCAAAAAGTTCCATTGTGGTACCGTGTATTTTTCTTAATCAAAGTTTCTTCTTCTAGGATTTTTAATCATGATTTAAAGTGTTGAAAAAGTGTGGGCTCTTCAAGAATTTACAACTTTAAATTTCTTGCAATTTAGGGATTATTCTGTTTTAGTATTTAAATTGGCAAATGACTTCAACATTAAATGTTAACTTTAGTTCTTACTTTTGCTTTAAAAAGGCTATTTTGCACTATATTATAGCAGTTTAAATGGGTTTTATAAATTTGATTTTTGGGTTTAGAAATGTCAATTCTTCAATTAAATTTTTGTAATCTTGGTAGAAATTTTTATGGAAAACAAAAAAATTTCAGAATTAATTTTTCCCTAATTTATGAATGTTTTAAGGGATTTGAAAAGTTGTTGAATTGAAAAATTAAGTGGTAACTGTGGAGCATTAACTCTACTGCTTTTGTATGCATTTTCAAGATTTTAAGAGGATTAAATCTAGGATTTTCAATGCTGTTTTTTGGGCTCAAAAGTCCTATTTTCCAAAATTCATCATGCAGAAAATTATTTAAAGTGAGAAGAATAATAGGGTAGATAAAACAGGTTATCATGAGATTAGTTTTAGATCCGTTAAGACATGATGTTGGTTTCTAATTAGTAAGTTTAGATATGCTTAGGCTTTTAGAAAGTTGAAATTCAAGCATTTGGATTTATTGTTTTGGAGTGAGATCATGGGGTAGGCAATTGAGACAAGTAGTTTCCATATCCTTTTCAAAATATAAATTTTGAATTTTTGTGGTTAGATGAATTTTGAAATATGTTTGAAAGTACGTTTGAACCATTTGAAATTGTTTGCATGCTTTAAATGATTTTCTTTTTAGAATGCATATTTTATGTGATTTGAGAATTGACGGGAAATACTTTGTATATTTCTAGTTGATTTTATAAAATAAAAGTATATGGCTGTTTTGGTGATTGAAAATGTCTTGAATTGGAAGTGTTATGATTTTGGTTTTGGTTACTTCTAAAAAGTTTTGAAAGTTTTGAATGATTTGATTTAATGAGTTTTGCTAATGAAATTGGTATTTGAAACTACATGTTGTGTTTCAAATGTTTATGACTAATATGATTGGGCTATCCGGATATGCAAGTTTTGTGTTCCGGTGATTGTATGGTAATTTGTTGTAACCAATTTGGAATTTAGATTTTCTATTCCGACTAAGGCTTATTTGTGAGAAGACACAATTTTGTGGTTTGACATTCTTCGGATGAAGTTTCATGTGTATATTGCACTCACATAGCCTCACACTTAAGTAATTTTTATTATGATTGGTTGCTAAACAATATTTATGTTGTTTTTGGTCGGTTGTTAATCGACAAATTATGTTGTTCTAATCAATTGATATTCGATGTGTTCTAACTGGTGTTACGGATGGGTGATCGTTTCTACTAGATTATACCGATTATACATCTTTCCTATTCTGTATTTGAAAGTTCTGAATGACTGGAAGTTGTTTGATTTGAAAAGAATGGATTGAAGGAAAATTCTATTCGATTGAAAGCATTGACCAACTAAAAGTTTGTATTTGAAAGGATGAAAGATTTGTATTTCAGAAATGTATGGATGTTCTGTTTATTAAAGTTCTGAAAGCTTACTTGAATGTTTAGGTTTTGTTTAAAAACTATTTAAAAGTACGGCAAGACTTTGGCTGAAAAAACTAAAAAAGAAAAAATTGTTTGTTTGAAAGTTTAAACTTCCATGTTTCAATATGTTTATGTTTTTTTCTTTAAATGTATCATGAACTTGATGTGGAAGTTGTTTATTGAGTATTTTTGTACTCATCTTTCTTTTCCAAAATGTGTTTCAAATGAAAGTGCAAGTGATAAATCTTACATTGAATGAAGAATTAACTTTATGGCATAACACAAGAAGCTAACTCGTGACCTAGGAGTATAGGTTTTTGTTGAATCTTTGATAGTCATAATTGTTCTAGTTGTTAGTCTTAGTGATTTCTAATTATTTCTTCTTCAGACGTTAGTTAAGTACTTTACGTTTAGTTATTGAATTTTAGCTTGTAGTCTCAAGCCATAGTGTTATGTTGTTAATAAAATTCTTTTATCTAGTTTTGGTTATGTTTTTCGCATTTTTTGTTATAATAGTTGTAGTGGAAAATATAGGCTATTACATAATAGATATGTATTAGTTATAGATGCACCTGTCATTGATAGGATTAAAAATGGATTATCAATGATAACTATATAAATGTTCTATTAGTGATGATGGATATAAAATATAGTTTATCAAATATGTAGGAAGAGTTACTAATAGCCATAAAAATTAGCCTATCAATAAGTTTAAGAAAAATTGTCATTGATTGACAGATTAATGGTCAATCCGCAATAGATTTTTTTTTTTTTTTTTTAAAAAAAAAATCAGCAATAGACATAAGAATAGTCGATTAGTGACATCGATGGTAAACATGGAAATAGTTTATCAATATATACTTTTTAAATGCTTTGATCCAACAAATTAAAACTTTACTATATTTGTTAATTAATTATTTGTATGACATATTTGTAAATATGTAAATATGAACGACCCATTTCGTCATCCATGTAACTTATAATTATTGTTCTAAGCCATTGTTTTATTTATAAAGCATGAAGATGTTAAATTTTATGTCCTAAAACTCGTGATTTATAAACAATAAACTCATTCTTGAAATCAATAAAATTATTATTAAAGTTTGATTCAATAAAATTGTACTGAATATATGAATTATT
Organism: Benincasa hispida; assembly: GCF_027475165.1. Classification (NCBI taxonomy): domain Eukaryota; kingdom Viridiplantae; phylum Streptophyta; class Magnoliopsida; order Cucurbitales; family Cucurbitaceae; genus Benincasa; species Benincasa hispida. Next base: position 45,161,273 of record NC_143485.1, on the reverse strand, counting down.
TATTTCATTTTAGAAATAAATCCAATAAACTAAAAGATCCATGCCTATTATATGAGTACTTGAACTTTATGTGGAGACATAAAAGTGGATCAAGTTCAAGTAAATAGCCTAAATGATTTATAGTATATGAATAAGATTGGGTGTCTTATTCTGGTAACACTATCGAATGCGTCCCACTCTGTAGTTGTTACAAGGAGTTGTAAAGTACTATAGACAAAGTGATCTTAATTCGTACATGTAGTGACATGATGAGTGGGGGCATCTTGTGCAATGAGTTTGCGCAAGATCGGACCAAGAAATAAGTCACTCTTACTTTATAACGTTGTTTACTGTTTAAGACTGACTATTTCAAAACAAAGACCTAGGTAACTTGACCTTAATCCTGAGCTAACTATGAACTTCTGTTTATTTGGAATTATCCTTAGATTTATATAGGTAAAGATTGACTTAACAACGTAGGCTTAATAAGCCTCTCATTTCAGGGGTAAGACCAGGTAGATAGCTGGGGACATAGGGTGCAAGATGGAATTCACTTCTACCCGCTTCCAGGGATAGTAAAGAGGTTGTTCCCTTAAATGCTGACTCTAGGTCTTGAACAAGGGACCCCACCCTTTCATTGGCCTAAGAGAGACTCAGTTTAATGATCAGATCACAAACCAATTGTTCATTAAAGGATCGGTTGGACTTAAGAAACAAGAAGTAATCTCGGGGGTAAAACAACCTTTTGACCCAACCGTTATTACGAACAACCTGTAAAGGGTTAACTTACTAATCATGGTTATATCGAGTGGACACAATATGGAATGTACCTACGGGCTTTAGTGGAGTGACTGAGTAGTTAACGATTGAGGGTTAATTCAGTGTAAAGAGTTTAGCCAATTAATCTCAAATCGTTGGAGCCTATGAATTGTAGGTCTATTAGGTTCCCCTACTAGCTCACAAACAAATAAGCCTGTGTTTGAAGAAGTGTTCTTCACACTGTTGAAAAACCAGTTTTTCACCTCCAATTTATCTAATTCATGTTTGTTTTGAGTCCCACAACTCAATCTAAGGATCCAAGAGAATAGTAGAGAAGACCTTGTAATGGTTCACAACCAAAAGAAAAAGAGATTGCAGTTGAAGATTGTGGCTCAAGAGGTAAAAGTTAATATTAAAAATCTCTTTTTAGTTTAGTATTAAAACTCTCTTTTTTATAAACATGCTGAATTTGAAGTAAAAATTAATGAATTAAAATGCTTAATGGTCCTGTTTTTCTTCCGTGGTTTGTTTCTGTATTCTAACCAAAGACATCTCTTATTTATGTGAATTCTTTTGATCATTTGTCATACATATAAAAAATATCTACTATTCATTCTTTTAGAATTTAAAATTGGAAAATTCTTATAAATAGAAAAATCCCAAAAATATTTCTACTTTATAACAAAAAGTTCCAAAAGTATTTGTACTTTTGGAATTTTTTGCTATAAAGGTAAATATTTTTAAATATTTTTTTTATATTTAAAAAAACATCTTTGATATTAAGTGGTGAAAATTTGAAATTTTAATTTTTCTTAGTCAAGAATAATGTCTAAATTCAGTTGAATTATGTTCTGATTGATTCTATTATAATGATAATATTTTAAAGGATGTTCCGAACATCGCAAGTTTAATTATTCATTCTACTCAAAATAAATAATAAAAATGAGATACTAACCAAACTTTATTTTCAAAATTTTAAATTATAAATTGAAAAAAAAACTAAATTAAAATTGCCAATTACAAAAGTGCATTTGATTTGAAGGTATTTTACATATCAGAGGATATTAGGAATCTCCAACTACGAATTAAATTGGGGGGGGGGCACTCATTTTCTGTGGCCACGGCCGTTCTTTGTGTATATATCGAGAGATTGAAGAGAAGATGCTATACAGAAGATCTCGTCCTGATGTGCGACGCCCAAAATTTGGTAATGGGAAGTGGAGTAATGGGTCTTCTTCTGTTTGACGGCACTAATTGAACGCGCACCTCCTAATTTCTCTCCATTTGGCCGTCGCTTCCAACTTTTCTCTGTGCGCCGATTCTTGGCTCTACTCTTTGAAGCTCGATTTCGTGCTTCGAATGATTTGGGGAATCTGGAGAAGATTAGGGATGATGGGTGTTTGAGAGCTGAGGAAGCCAAGCTATGGGTATGGATTCCAATTCAAATAATGATAATAACAACTCAGTAGGATGGAACAGAGCTGGGGGTTTGATAATGAAGACTTTGGTACTGGTTGGAGGTGCTCTTTTGCTTAAACGCCTTACTAAGTCCACAACGCGATGGGATCATGCCCGCTTCGTTTCTCAGTCCCTTTCTGGCGAGAAGGTTTCTGATTTCAACCTTCTTGCAAAACCCCAATTGCGTTAACACTCTTTTCCTTTCTGAATTTTTTGTTTTCTTGTTCTTTTTTGATAGTTTTCAAAGGAGCAAGCAGCTAGGGATCCTGATAATTACTTCAATATCAGGTACGTAATATTTGAATGTTGTTTAGTTGGTGTGAATTGTTCAATTTCTAGTCTTCTACTGAATGATGAACCCCCTTTTTAATTCTATTTGAATAGGGATTTATTGTCCCTTCTGTTTGAACTGTAGTTTGGATAATTTACGGATTAGTGATTTTGATTCTTGTGTTTTAGAATGATTACGTGCCCTGCAGCTGAAATGGTCGATGGTTCTACGGTGTTATACTTCGAACAAGTGAGTCTAGAACTCTTCTTGCTCGGTAATATTCCATTTAGCGATTCTCTTTCCCAGATCAGTTCTCATTTTATTTTGTGGTTGATAGGCTTTCTCTAGAACTCCTCAAAAACCCTTTCGCCAGGTATTATTATTATCTCACCTTCTTCCCTAGTTTGAAAATTGGAATTTATCAAGGAAAATAAAGTTAACCATCGATAACTCTATGTGCAGTTTCCTGAACTTTCCTTCATTATGCCTGTAATAATTCAATTAGTTCTATGGTTGCAGAGGTTTTATACGGTGAAGCCTTGTTCAAAAGAGATGAAATGTGATGTGGAGGTGAGTACATATGCTGTTTTGTAGTTGGTGTGAATGGATAATATGTATTCCTATGCTATAAATTTCCGAAGGTCTATAGGCGTTGGTTTGGTTTGTTGCAGCATTTGCAGCCAACATTATGGTTTGTTTGTACTGTGTAACATGCATGCTGCAAAAGTTTCTTACATTTGTTCACTTTGCAGCTAAGCTCATACGCCATTCGGGAAATGGAGGAGTACAAGAATTTTTGTGATCGGACAAAAGACCAACGTCCTCTTCCCGAAGAAATCGTCGGGGTTAGCCATCCACTCAAGACGTCCACCAGATTTTCTATTCCTTGAATATATCTATACAAGTTTGTTTCAAAATATGCTTATTTAGCTTTTCAATTGGCCTACTCCTAATATATGGCACAGAGTCCTCCTAGAGCTGCTTCAACTCCGAATAGTATCTGGCTTTAACCTGTCATTTTAATACCCCATTTGATCAACGTTGTTTTTGGCCAGGGCCTCAATTTTTCATTGTTGGATCAAGTAAAAAGCTGAACTTTGGTTCTGAGCAGGGAACTAAACTTAAGTATAAGTGGGATTCTTTTAGTGAACTTAACATGGCTCCACAGTTAAGACTTGAGAGAATTAAAAAAACGTGAATATAGGCATGGATATTGGACATTACCAAGCCATCCAGGGGAGAACAAAGTTTGGTCATAGTCTCTGTAAAGTACCAGGTTGAACCACTGGAACTGCAGCTGTGAATCAGACTGCAATTTTGAATATATGGATATGTGAGTTTAGTGCTGATCGTAATTAATTGGTCTGGATTTTAAATCAGCAGTTTTTTTTAATCTTCTAATCAATTTAATGACCCGGTCAAGTTCCTTTTCTTATAGTAATTTCTAATGATATTAATGCATAGAATGAGTGGTTAAGTGATGAAATAAGACACTCAGATTAAGTTAAAACAGGTGTACATAAGTTACTGTACCCTAGCGAATGGTAAAGATAAACATGGTTGTGAAAATAGTAAGAAGCAGAAATTAGAGTTTTGATGCTTCTCTTGCTTGAATCATATACCAGAGTTTTAAGTCTTTTACGAAGCTCTTGTGTATAGTTTTGTGGAGTTTATAAGATTAGCATTATCATTTTTTCTCTAAGGTCAAAACAAAATCTGTTTTTGTTCCTACGGTACTCCTTAGGACGATTATTTTATCATTCTTAGATTAACTCTATTCTTCACTGAAACTGGATTGGATGTAGCGAGATGAATCTCATACAAGTCTAGATTTTTGTGCACAGGACATTGCAGAGCATTTAACTACGTTACATCTTAAGCGTTGTGATCGTGGAAAACGTTGCTTGTATGAAGGTTCGACTCCACCTGGTGGTTTTCCAAATTCATGGGTAAGAGCATCAGTATATCTACGTTCCATCGTCATTCCACATAATATGTTTTGTTTTTCTTATCTGTGAGATTGTTAAAGAGTAAAACTCAGAAGCTAGTTATCCCTATTGCAATAGTGCAACGTTCCAGTAATAAGTATTATTCCCTTCCCTTACCATTGGCCTTCCTTTTTTTGACAGAATGGGGCAGCCTACTGTACTTCCGAAATTGCTATCCTAAAGAATAATGAAGTACATACCTGGGAGAGGGGTTATGACGAAGATGGAAACCAGGTTTAATCCGTTTTACATACATATTTCAATTTCACTAGAAAGGAGAAAATGTTGTGAAGCTCAAGTAAATTAATGTATGATCTGCTGCTCATTACAGGTTTGGGGAACAAAAGAAGGACCTTACGAATTCAAGCCAGTTCCAGCCTCCAGTCTCAAGGACATGTTTTCTCCATTAAATTTCTCTCAGCCGTCCACGGAGAAAAGAATAGAGGGTTCATTTGTCTTGCAATAATAGTCACCCAATTAACTTTTCTTATCTAATGTAAATTTCCATCCCCCTTTCTATCTGAAATAAAATTTTACATTTTGCTCGTCCTGTTTTGTCTTCCTCTCTCGTTAATTCTTTGGTCAAATGTTATTGTATGTGTTATTAAAGTCGAAAGTTCTGTTCGAATTCTTGAAAGCAAGCAAAATGGCTGTCGACTGCTCACTCTTGTAGACATCCTCTCCAGTGGACGTACTACAAAGTTCAGTCAGCAACTACACAGTAACTTTGTCCTCTTTTCTCGTCTCAGATATATCCCCTGAAGATTCAAACCATAACTTAGTTTAGTTATATCTTCAGATGTTCAAACATATCATGGCCAGAAAGATAGAGGACTTTTGCCGGAGAGATAGTGAATAAAGGTTAGGCTTATCAGGATAAATTTTGAGCAATATACTTTTCCCCCACAGACATTACTTCGAATGATATTGGCTACAATTTCCAGTCTTTTTCACCCGAGGGAATGATGTAACGGTGCTTTACTATGCATATTACATAACCTACTTACAAGGCAGTGAGAATACTCCTAAAAAGTGCGTACTTAATTTCCTTTTGTCTTGTATTATATAAAATATAAAAATTTGTAAATTTGTTAACTTTTGGGGGTCACCCAACCCATCTATATTCTACATGTCTTATCACTCAATTTTTAAAGAACCGTGGCATAAATTTTCTACTTTTTCTGAAAACTTTAGTTGTGATTACATTTGGAATTGATATCGATACTAAGGGTGAGCTCAAACGTATGTCTTGGACATAATATCGATAGTCATCGTTGTAAAATGTTGGTTAACAAAATTGAAACGATATAATTTCCTTTCTTTAATATTACAAAGATGACAAACATTTAATGCGAAGGTTGTCAATGTTCAAAATTAGACAGTACACAATAACACTTCAAGACAACAACAAAATTGAGCTCTGTAATTTCACTTCTAACTACTCAACAACAAATGGAGCTTTGCAGTACCGCTTTGTGAGTTCCAACTACGAAAATAAAAATCCTTCTTCACTGGATGGCATTCATTTTCTCATCTTTATGCAAAAATTTATTCCCTTAAAAAAAAGTATGAAGGCTAAACAAGTCCAATGGGCAAATAAACTATCCAGATGGGGAACTTCACGCTGTTTTGTGCAATCCAATGTTGAGATCAGAAGATATGGAAATAAGAAGGGGGAGAGAATGGAGCCATACGGCCTTGAAGACTCGTTTCTGATGAGCACTTATGGATTGAGAAGGCGCGTGCAAATTGTACCTGATATCAAACAGATGGATCACAGGGTCTGCAGAGCCAGATGTCAGAATCAAACCATCAGGCGACCAAGCTTGATTTATCAATGCTGATTGAGATTCACTGCTCTTTTGCTCCCACCCGAAGGCATGAAGTTCTGTCTGCCTAAGTCTGATATCATATAAACGAAGTTGCTTTCCTGGAGTCCTGCAAGCAAAAGATTTAAGTAAACAATCGAAGTACTTAGTTTAAGTTTTCTCTGGCTTAACTGATGTAAAATTTAACCTATATTAATTTAGTTGGGATTTTATCTCCACAATTCTTTTTTAATGGAAGCAAATGATGGAAACAGGGGCTTTCAACTGGCAATATAGATCTTTGGAACAAATCAATACTACTAGAATTTGTAAATACTTTCAATATTTTGCTCACAAAATATAATACTCAGAAGTCAAGTCAGGTGAAATCCTCTAATTTAATAGATTTCGCACGAAAGCTAATTAATGTATTGGCAGCTCTGAAAAGAGGAGTGTTGGCCCTTGTTGCTAAATGAGGTTGGGGGTTTATGTTGGAAATTAATGCTCTTTGCAGGAAAGTTAATGCTAGCAACTATCCCTTGACCCCTAGTAGTTGGATGAGAACGTTCCCAATCCACGAACCATTTTCAAGAGGTGGACAAATGGTACAGATGCAAGCTAAAAATTGTTATGGGAGGTTTCTTGGCATCATGGAAGTCCATTGAGGCTGCTGTTTCCGAGGCTCTGCACCTACAGAGTTGTTAAGTTAGGCAATTTTTTGTCAACCTTTCCCATTTTATCGGTGTCCCTGGAGGAGTTTCAGGGGTGGAATCTTGAGTTCAGAAGAAATCCCAGTAATTAGAGATGAGTAATGGCCATTCTGTCCGAATTGCTTCAAGATGGCATGTCGTTTTTAATAATTCTTCAGAATCTAAAAGGTGGGTTATGAACTGTGGAGGCTTCACTACTTGAAAATCATCCTAGTTCTTAGGTCTCTTCCAGATGGATAAACTCTTCGATAATTCAAGATTGCATGATCAAGGCTATTTGGTACGCTAACATTCCTAAAAAATGACGTTCTATATGTGGGTACTAGCCCAAGCAGATCAACTGCACATCTTGCAACAAAGTGGAACAGACGATCCCTACTTACTCTTTATCCCCAAGTTAGCGTTTTCTTTGTAAATGACCAAGTCCAAATCATCTTTTCTTCCAATCGTTTTTTGAAGCTAAAAGTTGGGGAAGTTGTCAAGTCAATGATCTATACATTTTTAGGCCTAGAGACTGATAGCAAGATATCGAATTAACTTATTGATCTTAGTTAATAAATTATCCTGGTGGATGGGTAGTACCCATAGTAGCTATTATGATACTACATGGTTTGCAGCCGGTGCATTCCAAAGACAAACTGGTGGCTCTAATCCAACTTCTTTGTGAATCCTTCCAGAGACCAAGCTAAGACATGTGGACCAATAATGTCACGGCTTTCTGATGAATATTGTGGTTCGGAAAAATGGAAGGGTGTTTCAAGATATGCTCCTTTTGAAGACTTCAGGGACCTAGTGAGATTTTTTCCCCCTCTACTTAGTGTACAAGTCCAAAGAATTTCCTAAGCCAAGTGGTATTCTTTTCTCTAAACCCCATTGGCTTTAGGGGGTTTCCTCATCTCTTTTTGTTCTCCCCTTTGAGTAAATACTAGTTTAATTTCTCACAAAAAAATTTTAGATATCACTCTTGCACAATTTAAATATGCTCCAGAGGTTGTAGAGGTATGTGCCAAAATATTTGCAATTCCCATCTTAGAACTAAAGAACAGATGGAATTTTGTCTAGGAATAAGTTTGTAATTCACCGTCATGCCTAATCATGTTTACCTCTAATTTTATGTCTAGCATAAGGAATCACTCTCTGTTATTCAACCGCTAGCAAAGAATGCACAATTTTTTGCACCACTAATAAAACAATACAGCACATAGACACGGTATGGGGAATCTAGGATCACTTGCATTTATACACAAGGCAACTCGTTTTTCATAAAAAGCAAATTCTAGTATAAGAAAACTCACCCTGTTTGGACCATAAATAGGTTAAAATCGCACGGATTAGGCAATATACTCATGCATTTGCTTTCTATCTGATGCTTGAACTCTGTTCTTCCAACATTTACGTCAAATCCAAGTATTCTCTTGTCCGCCCCTGCAGAAAGTACAATTGGCTTCTGCTGCATCCCTGCAACTCCCATGACTGCTGAAGAGTGCAGGTTCCTGTGCAATGCCTTTGGCTTCCATATTTTCTCTCCATCTTTCTCTTTCCATTGTATGACGGCATGATCACTTCCACCAGTGATAAAAGACGTGCTATCCCAAGGCAAGAAAATGATGCTGTTGATAATGCCCTTAACGTGAGGTTTATCCTCAAGGAAAGTAATACGAGATTTCTGTTAATGTACAGACATTATAACTCACCTTAGTCCCAAAAACCTCAAATTAACAACTCTTAAATATGGAAAGGTACAATTTAGTTGTCTCAGAAAAGAGATATGCATCTAAGAACTAAAATCATCACCTTGCCAGAAATATGCATGCCAAAGGTAAATGTTGATTTCTAATATAAACCATACCCCTTCACTTTTGTTCAGATTCATGATTGAAACCTGAGAGTCCCCACCATCAGCACTGTAAACAAGAAATACACGATTCCCTTCTGGATGCCAGGCTATATCTTCTGGCCATCTTCTTTGTTTTGGAGATACGCAGTCAGCGGAACTAAGTAGAGAGGCACTTGACCTGTGAAAGAGGGAGTGGGCAAAGAGGAATGGACAGACACTCATAAGCATTTTTATATTTGGTTAGAAAATGGAAAAGATTATGTCACTTGTGCACTAGAGAAGAGACTCTAGTTATGAAGACATCGAGAAGTGCTTCATCTAGATATACTCCAAGCCTTGAGGGATGACTGACAGAGGTATTTCACTAAACATTTTGCAATATGTTAATAACATCGTACAAAGTTACAAATACACTCCTCCAATAGGAAACTACATCACATTAAAAATGCATTTCTATACTCAAACTATATATCTCAAAGTAGCAGATGAGCATTTGTACCCTCCATCAACTAAAAGCATCATCTTAACTTGCACAAACTATCACATATTCATTTTTAATTCATAGAAACCAACAATGATATGGTTATAACATTAGAAGATCAATCGACGTCTCATCTAAAGAGGCTTCTTATAAACACGTACTATTTTCCAGATTCACCAATTAACATGGCAAGAAGTTCTTACTCAAACAAGAATGGTTATGCCTTATAACTCTAGAAGATGATAGCTGTAGATAAGATATGATATAGGATAAAGAGGGAAATAATCAGCACTCACCCTCTAGCCTGTAACTGCCACAAGTTGACTACTCCATCCAGGGCACTGTAACACATAAACATTTCAATACCACAAAAAGGTTAAATTGGTGTATTTAACTAGAAGGCTGGATAAGGTAAGTATACTTTTTGGAGGTTGGGACCCTTCCATTAAATGAACTCTATTATCTAAGTCTTTCAGGTAAGATTTTGTTAGGAATACTTAAATGTGGGATCCTAACCTTTTTTTATTCATTTCATCATTTTGGGGGTGAAAAGTCAGAGAAGTAAAAATAACGAAAATGTAGAATATGATGATTAAGAATAATTTGAATATTTAGTTTGCTTTTCCTTCCAGTGGAAAGCTACCTTTTATCAAATCGACCCTAACATACAGCAAGCCTAACCAAAGATGAAATTTTAAGATGAAATATTTTATGATAGTTCAATGTGGAATCTGAGTTAATCTTGACCTGAAGAATATTGGGAATGTTAAGCTGCACCACAAAGTATATAAGGATTATCTCTTGATCACCGTACAATTGGTAGTAACTGAAGAGAAGTGAATAGGAGAATTTCTGAAGAAGAGAAATGTCACTTTCCCTTCACGTTTGATGAGACACTCGCCTTAAGGGACAAATTATTTTTAAGGAACTGGAGACCCGGTTTTTAAGTAAAGGTTTCTTCGGCCTCTCTCAATGTATGTAGTTACCTTGTCACAAATAGCTGTTCATTTACTGGGCATGAGATGAGACTTCTCAACTTTCTCTTATGCTGACTGGAGATATGATTGCTCCCAACGCAGCGGATTTGAGAAGGTGATGAGCTGCTACGTATTAATGGAATCAACTCTTTATGCTCCTTCAACTGCTGTTCTGGAATAAAGAGTTAAAATTTTAGCAGTTACCACAAAAGAGTAGTAGTATGATGAATCAGATATGCATAATAAACAAAAGGCAAATGAATTTGCAGCTGACAACTGAAACGAACATAGAGAGAATATTTAACCAACAAGAATCCTACCAAGCTTCCGTTTTGTCCCTCTGTCAGAAGTGCTCGAAGTTTCTCGAAGAGAAGAGTTGCCAATATTTCTGTCCCCTTCAACTTTAATTACATTCTTAATATGAGAAGGACTTGATTGAGCCCTAGAGCTATTTGAAATCTTTGCTCCATTCCCAGCCAATGCACTGTTCTGTGAAGTCTTTGGAACCACAGCCGGAATCACAAGCTCCGGCTTCGACACTGGATGGGGCCTGCTACCTTCATTTACCATCTGCTCCACTTTCACACTCACAGCTCTGCTTTTCAGAGAATCTTTGGATGACACTCCATTGCCCTGACGTCGAAGCCGGGCCAATTTAGATTCTGAATCGTGTAATCTCTTCTCCGCTTCCTCAAGCTGCAGATGGTTACGAAATTAAGGTTAAGCTGAAAATGCTGAAAAGAAAAGCGGGGGAAGAGATTACATGGATCAATCCAGCAATTCTCTGAATACAATGTTCAATTTCTAGTTACGTAAACCAGAAATTCGTCTTAGGTTACAGCAAAAGTCGAATGAAAAGAAGTGAATAAAAAACGGGTATGAGAATATTGAGTTAGAGAGACCTGTGAAGTGTAGTATGAGATACGCTGCTTGAGATTTTGAACTTCACGGCAACGATGATCGATGAGAGCGACCAAAGCCTCCTCTTGCTCTTCCTTGCTGTTGGTTCCGTCGTTGTCTTCCATAGGCTCCGCCATGTTCTTCGCTTCTATTGATGTTGGTAATATGAATTGTTCATTTCTCCCTTCTTCGGGATTTTGAGTTTCCGATGAGTTTGTTTTTGGTTTCGCCTTTTTACTTTTCTTTTCTTTTCTCTTCTTTTTTTTTTTTTTTTGGAAGCCCTACGATTGCAGGCGTATGAGTAGGGACTAGAGAAACGAGCTTTGTCTACCTAAACCCAACTCTTATAAGCTTACATTCACATGCGATTTACACGTTGCTATGATTTCGTATCCAATAAAGTATAGGTTAAAAAGACTTTAGTAATCTCTTAAAAAAAATAAATAAGAAGAAGAAATAAAAAAAATGTAGTCTATGAATTTTAGTCGATAAGAATTTAGTTTCTATACTACTAATACGTAATAATTTAGCATATATACTATTCAATAGTGTAAATTTTACAAGCTTCTGATAATTAAATATCATAAATTAAATCATAAAAATTCATGAACAGCCAAAATAAATATTTTGAAATTTTATAGACTAAAGTAAAACAAATTAAGGGTTAACAAAATGGGTTTAGGTCAACCGCATGAGACCATATTTCAAGTGTTAATGTACTAAAAAAAAGTTAGATGATAAAAGAAACTACGTCAACTATGTTTGAGAACTCTCACTTATTCTAGGTGAACCTTCACTATTTGACATATTTAAATAATAATACGTATAATTAAAGTATGTGTTATGTATGTGGATTAATATTTTATCACGTTCGGCTATTTTATTAGATTGAATCTTATTACGTGATCTAATTAATTAAGGCCCTAGATTTCTAATTGAGTATGAACTTAATGGGTAAAAGTTCATTCCTAGTTAATTAGAGTTTGATGGGAACTCTAATTGAACTAGTATATAAGAGACTTTAAGACTATGGTCCCCAAAAGTACCAAAATAATACGCACTCGGTCTTTGATCCCATCTAGAGAGATCCAAGGGCATTCAGAGTTTTGGTTGAGGAAGACTATAGTGATCATCTTAAAGCTATAATCATCTCGATGCTATCATCAATCTCAATGGAATCTATTATGTTATTTATTCTTGACAATTTGGCATGAATGATTCTATGGTTAATCTATTCAATATGGATTTAAAGTAATTGTGCTAACAAGTGATATCAAAGCATGAATTTCATGTTAGATTGCCAGGCTTTTTATCTTTACTATATTTTTTATTCAGTTATTCGGTAAAAATGTTTGAGGTCTGTATAATAGATGTTTTCAATTTTTGACATTATAGATTTATAGTTTAATCTTGATTTGATCATTGTACAAGCTCGTTATTTTGGGCAAATTGTTTGTAGATCGAATCTTATAAGTCCATGTTGTTTGTGATTTTTTTTTCTGTGAAAAAGACTCAAAATAGAGGTAAAAAATGGAATTTGGAGTGCAGACCTAGAGGTTTCTGTGCAGGGTGCAACTGACATCATATTTTATGCTTCCTTAAATATTTCTAACTGTTTGTCTGTAATTGTTTATGTGATATGGATTCTTTTGCGGAAGTTGGCTGAAAATTGGGACTTTTTAAAATAATCAGGGTTAAATGGATTTTATTTGACGAATTTAGTAGAACCAAATTTAAATTTAAATTTGATTAATAATTTTTTGGTGATCTTCTCCCATTATGTACAATAATATATTTAAGATTACTATATTTAGTATCCAAAATAGCCTCAAGTATTTAAATTAGTTTATTTTAAAAATATAAGATGTGCATATTCATTGATTATGCGAATGATTATTGACCCAAAGGAAGATAATTATTTGACAAAATTATGGATATGCATATGGTAATGAGTATGTGACAATTATAAGGATTATTCATGTGAAAAATAGTCAATCCAAAGAAAGACTATTTTTTTATAGAGTTTATTGTGAGTACTTTGACTACTACGTTGAGAGTACTATTAACAGTTGGTGTTTTTGCCCAAAGGCTAGACATCAATGTTGTGCTATGTATCTTGCTAAAGGGTCTGCCGTATATGTGAAATTTATTTTATCATATTTTATTTTATGACATATTATATTAATATTGAGTATTTGTTTTATTTATTTGTTCCTTAATTTAGTTGGTGTTACTTAAATATCTAGGAATCTGAATTTTTCCTAAGTTGAATGGATTGAACTTCAAGATTTAGAAGGAAAGCCTAGAGATTCTCGGGTGTATAGATCTGGACCTTACAGTAAGGACCAGTAAACCTTCTAAGGAACAACCGAATACGACTAATATTGAGAAGTAGGAATGATCAAAGTGCCATGTGTTTGATGATCATTAGGCACTCCATTCCACAATATTTTCGGGGTTCTATCATGGAAAGTGAAAATGCCAACAAGTTTCTTTCTTAAATTGAGAAATATTTTGCTAAAAATGAAAAAGAGAAAGCAAGTAGTCTTTTGACTTCTTTAACTTCTATGAGGTATAAGGGTAATGAGAACATAAAGGAGTACAATATGGAAATGTCCAATCTCGCAGTAAACTAAAGACACTTAATATCGAGATAAATAAAAATTTACTCGTATATTTGGTACTTATCTCTCTTCTTGCACAATTAACTCAATTTTAGATAAGCTATATTTTGGAAAATGTCTTAAAACTCGCAGTTTGTAAACTTTAAACATATTCTATTCACAATAAAGATGTTATCGAGATTTTTTTCAATAAAGTTGTTATTGAATATGTAAATTGCATTTATAGATTTCTAAATCCAATAAACTAATGAACCCATGGCTATAACATGAATACTTAAACTTTATGTAGAGACATAAAAGAGGATCAAAGTTGAGTATATAGCCAAAACGGTTTATAAGTATATGGATAGGGTTGGGTACTTTATCCTAGAGACACTATGGATGCGGCTCGCTTTGTATATTGATACAAATGATATGATCCCAAAGTCGTTCATGTGGAGACATGCGAGTGAAGGTATCCTACGCAAAAGATATTTGCATAAGATCGGACCGCGAAATAGTCACTTTTCTTTATAACGACCGTTTACTGTTAAAATTGACTATTTTAATTCGATGACCTAAGGTAACTCGATCTCAATCTTGAACTAACTATAGACTCATGTTTATTCGGGACTATCCTTTAATCTACATGGGTGAGAGTGGTTCAACATCGCCGCTCAATAAACCACTTACTTTAGGGGTAAGACCGGATAAATAGCTGGGGACATAGTCTTACGAGACAAAATTCACTCCTACCCATTTTAGGGATAACAAATAAGCTGTTTACTTAAGTACCAACTCCTGGTCTTGAACAAAGGGGATCCACCCTCTCTATGGTTAAGAGAGACTCATTTTATTGGTGGGACCATAAACCAATGATTCATTAGAAATGCACCCACTAAACTCAAATTAACGATAATTGAGTACTTAAATCATACTCTGATACCAATTGATAGAGTAAACTGATAAGCAGCGAAAGAAATCAGAATCAATAAGCACTTAAATTACACTTAATTTGAGTAAAAGCAAGCATCAAAATAATTTTCTAAAGAGGGTTTCATGAACACATTACCTTTGGTGAAAACTCTTTAATTCTAGCTAAAATCTATTAATTAGATCTTTAAACTCACGGTAGAACACCAAGAGGAGTTTCTTTACTAATCTCTAGCTTAGAATGTGTGGTGAAAACACTGAATTGAAATTAATTAAGGTGAGGTTGAATAAGGTTTCTGGGCTCGAAGGAAAAATTTAGAAATTTTCTAAAAAATTCAAGTTGCATGTCCTAAGTTCTAAGAAATTGAACATATTTAAATGTTCAAAACTTGCAATCACTAAGTGTCAAATTGCATTAATTCTTAGGCTTATGTGTTAATTTTAGTGGATTAATCCACTAACTCCTTTTTTTTCTTTTTCTAAAACAAAATTTATTTTTCAAAATAAAATTAAAAAATGATCTTCATAAAAACAACTTTAATTTTATTTACGAATTTTCTAATTTTAAAAAGAAAAAAGTTATTTAAATAATTAATTAAATAATTTAAATAATAATTTAATATCAAATATTAAATTAATCAAACACCTAATTAATACATGAATCCTATTCATGCAATTCAACATTTAAATAATTTAAACTCTTCAATTTCATTAAAAAATAAAGGCATTAATTATATCAAATATAATCAATTAAACCCTAAATTAAATTTGAACAATATAAATTCAAAACCCTAATTTCGATTTGAAAAATTCAAATTTGCTCAATTCACTAATTCAAAATTTAATTTACGAGTCAATAGAGAGACCTTATGGACCTACAGTTCATGAGCTCAAACAATTTATAATTAATTGATTTAAACTCTTTAAACCGAATTAATTGATTTTTGTTAACTATTGAGACATACCACTATAGCTCGATAGTTGCACTTTCCTCACTATAGATATATTTTTATCCACTATAACCATAATTAGTAAGTCAATCATTCACAGGTTGTTTGTATTTACAGCTAGGTTAAATTACTGTTTTACCTCTGTAAATCAATCATGCATACACAAAACATAAATAAATATAACTTTTTATATTTACTCAAGTAATATCATGCATCATGCTTTTCCAATTTCATATATTTAACTTATCAAAATATATTAAATAACTCATGAAATTATATACATATCATGCATTAAAACCATACATCATAACGCTTATAATATATAAAAAAAAATATATGAGCATGCTCAACCCATGGTGGAATTTATCTAAATGACGTCCATAAAACATTTAAATAACAAATGAACTGGTAATTTGACCACTAGGATAAAATAAAGTAATAAATTACAATAATATGCAAATTTTATCCGAAAAATGCTTCTAATCGCTCTAGAACCTGACCAGACCAACTTGAACCGACCTGAACGACTTCGAACTGAACCCAAAAACCACGAATCGAGCCAACCCAGTGCAAAATCGGACCAAGTGGGAGATGTACATTGTATAATCTAGGACAAATGAGAGATGTGTATGGGTATATGGATGCCTTAGTTTATTGTATTTATTGAAGGAACTCTAATGGGGAGAACCTTGAGCGGAAGCAGATTAGCCAAATTCCATTTTAATGAATTCAAAGTTTATAGTAAACAAATAACAAGATATGTGTTTAATTCTAAATTACAGCATGCTGTAAAAGAAAGAGTTTCAAGAAACCTTACCTTTGAAGACATTTCTTCGCATTTTTTCCTCAAACAAATCACGAACTTCTTGAAAATCTTCCTCAAGATAAACCTTGAACAAAACTGGACACTACCACAAACGTTACCTTGGTATTCTCAGGGTGAAAATCCAAGAGTGGTGGGCTCTGACTATTTTGGTTAAAAAGGAAAACTTAGGGTAGAGGAGGAAGATTGAGAATGTTCACCAAACCAAGACAAAAACCACAGAACACTTTTGTATTTTCTTTCTCAATTTTCCAACACCGATGTAATCAAGAAGAATAATATTTTCTTTTTTACTTGCCATAAAATAACCACCACCCACTAATGTGGGTGGGAGAGAAAAGATGGGGAAGGAAGTTGTAACTCCCTTCCCTATTATTAAAATAATAATAATAATAATATAAATATAAATACGATAACTAACTTATTATATTACATACATACATACATATATACATACATACATACATATATACATACATACATACATACATATATATATATATATATATATAAACTATATGTTATGTCAAATATAATATATAACCTATAGTTTTAATATTGTATCACATACAATATAAACTATAGTTTTTTTTTTCTCTTTTGTATGACATTTAATATAAATCTTATTTATACTAAATTTAACAACTATGAATCCAATTTATAGAAACTATATTTGAATCTCATTTAAATATTTATTTCCTTCCATTAAGCATATGTATCAAATACATTATGACAATTATATCACATATAATCGAAACAACTTAATTATATCATATATAATTAAATCCCTCTATTAATTTGAACAACAATTCAAATTAATCCAAAAAATTATTCTCAACTAAATTCTATTGAGCTACCAAGGGGACCTCATGGACATATAGTTTGAAGCTCTGACAGTATATTAATAATTAAGTAAACTCTTTAGTTACATCACTCACCATCCGTTAACTGTCGGGCACTCCACTAAAGACCGACAGCTGCACTCTTCGCACTACAGATATATTTCTGTGTCTATTGGATATAACCAATCAACAGTACGATGATTCTTCAAAAATTGCTTGTAAGTTCAGCTAGGCCAAATTACCATTTTGCCCCTATAGTTACATTTAACTCCTTAAGTACCACTGATCTCTCTAATGAATAATAGAATCATAGTCCAACTATGACTAACCCCTCTCGGGCTAGGATAGGGTGTGGCGCCACATTGTTCAAGACCCAGAATCAACCCTTAAGGGAGCAATTTATCTACTTACCCCTACCTCGAGGAAGGAGTGAATTCCATCTTGTGTAGTTGTGTTCTTAGCTCCCCAATCAGACGAATCCCAAAATGGTAGGCTTGTTGATTCAGCAATCTGGCCACTCTCACCCATACAAATCAAAGGACTGCCCTCATAAGCAGGAGTTCACAACTCACTCAGGATTCAGGTCATGTTACCTATGGTCATCCTGGTGAAATATAAACATTATATAATGAGACTAAACATTTCGTGGTCTGATCTTATACAAACTTCTTTATATAGAATATCCCTGCTCGCATGTCTATACATGAATGATCAGGATCAGATCATTTGTAACATTTTACAACAATTGTAATACCTACAAAGCGGGTCATACTCGTAGTGTTACCAGGATAAGGTACCCAACTTTATCCATCTACTACAGACCATTTAGGTTATCACTTAAACATGATCCACCCTTATGTCTCTACATAAATGTTTAAGTTACAAAGATAACTTTGGATGTTAGTTTATTGGTTTGTGGTTAATGCAACTAAAATATCATATATTTTATAAATAATGAATAAAATATCAAATATTTTATTAAATACATAATAAGTTTGTTCAACAATGTTTACAAACTATAAGACCCTACGAGATTTAGGGCGTTAACCTCAATATTTATTTACCATTCCCGCTATGTTGGGTTATTGATATTATGTACATCTCACTGACTAGAATTTTAGTTCAAGTAGGAGTTTGTTGGGTTTTATGCCCTAAAACTCGTAGATAGTTGTTCATTCTTAAGCAAGGAAATAATTATGGAAGACATGCTAAAACGAATAACAAACAATTGACCATATCGATTATATTTGCCTTAACCCATTATACAAAAACAATTATCCAATCAATTCAGCAAAAAAAAAAAAAAAAAAAAAAAGCAATCAAAGAACCCTAATTAAACTATTGATTTAGTTTTTGCAACGATACTTTAGGAGTTTAGAGTAATAACCACCGAATGGTGATCAACTACCCCTCCCTTGAATCAAGACAATCTCAACTAATTACTAATACTAGAATAACTCTTATTCCTATAGTTCTTAACTACCGTTTTTCGGTTAAGGATTTATTGACTAGCTTAATTGATCCCGTAACTGTGACCATACCATTTTTGGATCTCAGAGGTATGCTTCAATAAGCTACGGTAAGGAAAGAAAACTATTGAAGATTAACCTAAGAAACCCTATCTATTACTGGAGTTTCTGTTGTTCCAAATCATATGATTAAGTCCTCTGAAGGGATGACAGCTCCAAGATGACACGCAGACGGTCATATGAATCTTATGGTGTAACCTAATGTAGAAGACCGTAGGATACATTGACACGTGTCCTTCTCCCACTTACTATGAACACTTTCCTTATTCACCTTGGTATTGACCCATGTAAACACTTTTCGAAGGGTGGTTGTGCCCAGAGCGACATGAAGCCAAGCATGGAACTCATCTTAAGGACGTGAGAGCTAAAAATTGATATATCCCATATACCATTTTTCTCCCACTTAATTGTTTTACCATTTTAGGGTTTTATTATACTTAGTTAAATTTCGGCTAATGAATTATCTAAGTCTATGCCTATTACAACTCGTATAATAAGGTATTTATTCTAATGTTCTAGGTGAATTAAACCATTTAATTAACCTAGTGACATCACATGCTAACAAGACTAAGGTTAATTCAACTCAAGTTCCGAGTCAGTTCCTAGGTAGGAGAAGTTCCATAAACCGTCATCTTAATAACCCCAACCTAAATAGAACTTCATCGATAGAGCTCCCTTATAACCTAAAGTCTTGTTTGTCCTATTAATCATATTTTAAATCTATTAACACAAATAGGACATTAATCTAATCTTATTAGAATTAATTCTAATTCCCTAAGATCCTAAGTTTGCATGCAACTCTTTATTATAGATAGACAATTACTAAATATCAATTTTATAACTATTACAAAATTAATTATTAGCCCTATAATTATGCTTTCTATGGCTTTATTGATTAACAATCAAATTCCAATTACCAGCAGAACCATATTACATGCATTTCATGACTTGAATATAACAATTATATTAAACTATGGATGTGCATGGTCAATGCAAATTGATTTTCAATTTTATTAATATAAAACTTATATTAAACAACTCATGAAAATCAACCATACATACACAAAACATAAATAAATATAACTCTTTATATTTACCTAAGTAATGTTATGCATCATGCTTTTCTAATTTCATATATTTAACATATCAAATATATTAAATAACTCATGAAATTATATACATATCATGCATTAAAACCATACATTATTACACTTACAACATATTAAAAAATGCATGAACATACTTAACCTATTGTGGGATGTATCTAAATGGTATCCATAAAGCATTTAAATAACAAATGAATTGGTAATTTGGCCCCCCCGGGATAAATTAAAGCAATAAATTATAATAATTATGCAAATTTTATCAGAAAAATGCTTCTACCACTCCAAAATTGGACCATACCAACTCTAACCAACCCAAACCTCTTCGAACCAGACCCCAAAACCACGAACCGAGCCAACCTAGTGTAAACTAGACCAAACCACTTTGAACCAACCGAGCTGGACCAAACCACTTTGAACCAACTGAGCTAGACCAAACCACTGTGGACCACAGCTGAACACGTGCAACGCAACCCTAGCTTCGCATGTGTCGTAGCGTTGTAGCACTACGAGCAACATTGCAACGCTCGACACCAAAATGTGATTTTGGGCAGTTCGTCGATTGTTCTTCCATTTTTGGCCAAAATCGGTCTTGATCTTCATCGATTACAACCCTAATTCTAGACACGGACTTATAGAAGACTCGAATTACATGATTAAATGTCAAAAAATGTAAGGGCCTTTACAATTTAATCGAATAAAAAACATGAAATTCTATGACTACCGTAAACATTCATTCACAATGCAATTAATCCCACCAAAACCTAGTGAAAATTTCATAAACCTAAATTAGTTCTACGAGATGGCTCTGATACCAATTGTAGGGATCAAATCCTTAACGTAGCAGAAAGAAATATAGGACCATACTCAAAATTATTTTAGGAATTTGTGAAATACCTGTATACTAGGAAATTCAGAAAATCACGGAGACAAAAAATATATATACAGCCTACTGTGTCATTCCTAGGTAAGCATGCTTAAAAATAAATTCTATAGAGAAAAGGAAAAGAATACTTACTTTTGTAGAACCAAATGAAAATCACCAACTCTCCAATAGGGATTCAAATCAACACCACTGAAAGGGCTTCCTTCCTATTCTCTGAGAACTTTCAATATAATGGTTTGAAGGAACCAAATGAATATGTGAAGAAGGAGTAGAATTTGAGAGATGGAGAGATTTTGTATATAGAACACTTATGTGAATAAGCACACACTACCTTCAAAACAATATGCTTTTGCAGGTTTTTAATCAAATGAGAGAGAGAGAGAAACGTGAGTGTCATCCCACGTTTCTGTCAACTCTCTATGTGAGAGTTAACTTTTTTTAATTTAAAATTAAATAATAAATTATATTTTATTTAATTAATGATTTCATTTAAATCATATCTAAATGAAACATTTCTCACAATACCTATAGTTTTAATTCAATTGATTTAATTAAATCAAACCAAACGAAATAATTATTTAACTTTCCAATTAAATAATTACCAAATTAAATATCAAATATTTAAGTTAACCTACAAATGAATTATATTCATTTGTATTTCTCTCATAACCTATAGTTTTAAGGGGCACTTGCAAACATGTCAAAATAAGTTATAAAAATTAGGCTCATATCCACACAATATAAATTTAGCAAAACAACATAAACGGTCAACTCAACCCAATTTAAATGGGGCATTAAAATTGAAAAGTAAAAAATTGGCCTCACTGATTCACAGACTTACGCTTGGAATTTGATTGCTATGTGATTGCCATCTGATTGTCCTTTGAATACCTTCTATTTTTTTTCAATTAGTTAGGCTTTTAATAGCCATTTGATTACCTTTTGATCGTCATCTGATTACTTTCTATTTTTTGACACATAGTTACTAGTCTATGATATTGCTATCTGATTGCCTTCTGATCGTCATCTAATAACTTCCTATTCTTTGACACATGGTCGATTGTTTATGATAATGTCATCTAATAGCTATATTGTTGTCATTGTCATCCAATCATCTTCTATCCTTTTATAGTTGTTTATGATATTGTAATTTACTTGTCTCCTGATTGCCTTCTATTTATCATTTGATTACCTTCTAATTTTTTATATTATCATTTGATTACCTTTTTTTTGTCAATTAGTTCGTAGTTTTTTGTTGCCTTTTGGTTACCTTCTATTTTCTTTGTCACATAGTTATAAATTAATCACTGAAACAGAAAAGTAAAAAATTCCCTCACAAATTCAGTGACTTCCACGTAGAATTTGTTATGTGATTACTATGATTGTTATATGATTACTGTCTAATTACTGTCTAATTACTGTCTGATAATTAGCCAATGATATCGATTGTTATCTGGTTGCAATTTGATTACTATCTAATACTAATTCTTAATGTTACTTAATACAATTTGATAATGATTGCTATGTTATTGCTATTTGATATTGGTTTTCATTTGATTGTTAACTTATCTTGTTGCTAATGATACTAATTTGTTATATGATTGTTTTCTGATTGCGATTTGATATTAATAGTTATTTGATTGTCAATGATATCAATTACTATTTTATTGTTGTTTGATTACTATTTGATTGTTGTTTGATTATTATCTGATTGTTGTTTGACTATTATTGACATTGATTGCCAATTATGCCTATTGTTATCTGGATTTTTACTTAAAAAATTAGTTGTTGATTACTGATTGCAAGATTTAGAACATGGGATAATCCATGTTGCAAATAGGCATCAACTGCAATACATCCAAAAAACAATCAACCCATAAATTAAAACCCCAATACAAAACCTAACAAGAAAAATCAACAAAAATAGAGGAAATAAATTTGCATAAACCCCTGGAAGAGGAAGGGAGAAGGAAATTGAAAGAACAGACTTTTGACAAGTTTGATGACGAGTTTCTTGGTAGGTTGAGGGGAAGTGGCTTTCTTACGGGACAAATTGGTTGCAACGGCGCGACTAGCGCCAATGAGAGGGGAGTCATTGAGCTTGAGATCTTCATCTAAGACCATGGAGGAAGGGTCGAAATTGGCGTCGTCGGGAATAATGTTGGAAGAAGAGTGGTCGTGGTGGTGGAGGCCATTCTTGTTGGGATCAAGTGGTTGGGATTCGGTTTTCTTCATAGGAGGGGAAGAGATGGAGGAGGGGTTGAAAATGGGTGAAGAGGAGACGATGGAGTTGGTGGCGATGGTGTTGGGGTTGGTGGTCATGGTGGTGGTAGCAGAGCATTTGGTTGGGAGAGACATAAAAGTGAAAGAGAAAAAAAAAGAATAGTGAAAGTGGTAGAGATGGCTGAGAAAAGGGTTTAAGGTTTAGGGTGTGCGTGAGGAGGAAATACTTTTGAGGGTTAAATGGGAATACAAAAAGATTAAAATGAAGGTTTGATCTTTTTTATTTAAGCAAAATCTAAAAAACCCAATTTGCATTTCTAATTCCTCTAAATAGTTTTGCCATGTGAGACCCGGATTTCCATTTTCCTTACTTAAGCAGGTGGTTAAGGAATTAACTAAGAGTTAAATTCTAGGACAATAGTAAGAAGATCCCTAAGTGATAAAAAGAATTTAAGTACTTTGGAAATAAACCATAACTAATGAAGATGTGGCTAAGTATAACCATGCTGTGAAAATAACTAAGTGTGGGACTAGGCATTGCCATGCGTTGGCCATAAAAATTTTGATAGATTACTTGGGAAAAGGGAGAGGTTGAAGTAGGGTCGAGAATAACGCAGGCAGCAGCCGCTGCTTTTGGAGGTTAGACAATGCATAGGGTTCGATGGATGCTTTGGATACGTGGAATGCAGTGGTATGCGTCCATACGGCTGAAGGCAGACAGCTGAAAGAGATGCGTTGGAAGGTTGCGGTGGCACGACGGCAGGTGGGCGCGATGGTTGCTTTGGACGCGATGGATGCATTGGACTACGCGACCATCCCATGCGTTGATGCCAAGCGACTGCTCTATGCATTGGCACCATGCGACCGTGTTATGCATTGGAAGTAGATGATGGCATGCATGATGGATACGTTGGACGCGGTGACTTTGCTAAGGCATAGGCCATGTGAAGGAAGAGCTAGGTCGGACGCATGGTGGTTGTCTCTTGCGATTGTTAAGGCTTGTGGTGAAAAAGTAAGTGAGTTGGGTTGCGTTGTAGAAGAAGCGATGGTGTTGAGTTGAAAACCAAGTGGAGCCAAGGGTTGCTTTACGTTGATGATAAACCATGCGTTGATGATACACTATGCATTGATGACATACTATATGTTGATGGTATACTATGCGATGATGGCCTACTATGCATTGATGGTATACTATGTGTTGATATCCGAGGCTAGCAGTATGCATTGAAAAAGGGGTGTTGGTCATCATACTAGTTGAATGCATGATGGACGCATATGAAGGATGAATGCATAGGAAGGATGAATGCATAGGAAGGATGAACGCATATGAAAGATGAATGCATATGAAGGATGTCATCCGGATAAGTGGCTTGTTGGGAAGAAATCTTAAGCCTTAAGCAAATGAAGTGGATGCATAAGAAGACATGCAAAGTTGAGGGCTATGCATTGGTAAAAGGAGAAGAAGACACCTTGGGTCGTGCTGACGCAAGATTCCGTTGATAGTGTAAGGAAGAGACACTTGGACATGTGGCCAAGTAGAAGGTGTCGACCCTAGAGCAATCTTGGATGCATATAAATAGGGCCAAGGACTTCAGATGAGAACTCAAAATCTCTTCAAAGGACATAAAGAAGGGTGTATTGGGAGGAGACTATGCGTTGGTAGCAAGACCATGTGTTGGTCAAGAGGTTCCAAGAGGGGAGATGCTGTCGGGCAGAAAGGACAGGAAGTAGCATCAACTTGGGACGAGGAGTTCTCCCAGAATAATCGTGCGTTTGGAGTGATTCCAAAGCCATGTGAAAGCTATAAGAGCCTAGTTTTCAGGGTAGAGCTTTTGTCTAAGGAATCGGGCTGGAGAATGAGGAAAAAACAGAGGGGTCGAGCTGTTGGGTAAGCTGGGCTAGTCTTGATGTTTTGATTTTTTCGGCCAAACCACGAGAAGTTATGAGCTAAGATTTTGAGGTAAGCTTCCTGAGACATTTTAGAACATATTTTCATAAGGAAGTATCTTAAAATAAGGTATGGAACTCTGAGTAATCTAAGCTGATAATTTAATATGGAATTTAGGGTTCAAAAGGGAGCCAAGGAAACCTAAGGAACTTCGGAAAGGAAAGTTCCTAACCAACCAAGGTGAGTGGTTATTATGTTGTTGTATTTTTTTTATGTAATTTCTATATATATAGGTAAATATATATAGGGGATAATGTTAAAATGGCATGATCAGGGATATATGTTTGTCTTGTTATTATGCTTGTTAAGATATTGCTTGTATGTTTGTGTTGGAAACTGAAATTATACCCGGGATGTATAGTTAGCGTGCTCGAAAAGGTACTTGGCGGGAAAATATAGTCGGCTTCGGCTGGCGGGAAAATACAGTCGGCTTCGATCGGCGGGAAATGATAGTCGGTGATGACCGGCGGGAAATATAGTCAAATTACCTAAGCATAGCTAGAGGAAAAATAGTCGATGTGCACATTGGCGGGATAATAGGGTACATGGAAAGTTTCCATAGGAATTGTTGATACATTACTTTAGTATACATGTGAAAGTGCTGGGAAAAGGTATGATCATGCCAGGGATAACTAGTGGTAAAGCTAGGGATGTTCATATTATGTAATAACCAACGGTCAAGCTGGGGTTGATTGTTTTAACCAGCAGTTGAGTTGGGGATAATCCAGCAGTCTGGCTGGAGAAATAATTGTAAACTTGTGGTAATGTTCTTGTTGACTATGCATTAATTTTCAAAAGTATATTTATGTAGTCAAAGTTATTTGTTTATCTAAAGGCACCACTCACTGGGCTTTATAGCTCATGTTTTCCATGTTTTATGTTTTACCCCCCCCCCAAGGTAACAAAAGGTGAGGAGTTCCAGGATGCTGCTAAGGTTAAGGTCTGCCACATGCCACAGTTACACTTCCGGAGGGTTTTACAATTGTTGTTATAGACTTTATTGTTAAGTCTTGGAGTTGTATAAACGTTACATTGTTGTAATAAAATGGGCCTACTTAATCAGCTATTGATTGTCTCCTTGACTTAATCAGGTGACTGTTGAAATTGTTCATTGGTATCAGAGTTATTTCCGCAAGAGATTTTAGGCAGTAAGTGTCAACAAAAGGGTTGATAATTGCTGCAGTCATATCCTTTCCTAGGCTCAGCGGGTAGTCTGGGCGGGGTGTGAGATGCCACCCATTATAATTTTCCTAGTTTTAATGTGCATCAAGTACACATTAATTTTTAGCCTATAGTTTTAATATGAATCTAATTCATATTAAATTAATATTTGAACTCCTTCAAATATTTTATTCTCCCATAAATTAATCTTGAATCATATCTAGAATTAAATTTATATTATAAAGTTTAATTAAAGGATAAATTTTATATTATAATGTGTCACTATACATTATACTATTTACCTAAGTGAATTTGAACATTTCAAATTCTATTCAAGACATAATTATCTCAATTCTCTTTACGAGCTAGGAAAGGGACCTCATGGACCTACAGATCAAAAGCTCCAACAATATGAGATTAATTGGCTAAACTCATTAACTAAATTAATCAATCTTCATTAACTGTGGGTACATTCCATAAAAGATCCACAACTGCACCCTTCTCATTGCAGATAAATTTTCGTGTCTATGGATATAGACCAATGATAGCAAGTTAGTCCTTTGTGAGTCTTTGTAACACCAGCTGGGTTAAATTACCGTTATACCCCTAGGTTACCTCTGTCTCCTTAAGTACCATCGCTTCTCTAATGAACAACCTATTTATGGTCCAACCATTCAAGGAGTACAAGGATGAAGTTGAAAATGTATTCAATAAAATAATTAAAACATTTTGATTTGATCGAGATGGAGAGTATATAAATCTAAAATTCCAAGACTATTTTATAAAACATGGAATTGTATCCTAACTCTCTGCACCTGATCCATCTCAGCAGAATGATATATCAGAAAGGAGAAATTAAGCCTTGATGGACATGGTTTGGTCTATGATGAGTTATGCTTCCTTACTTGACTCGTTTTGGGGTTATGTAGTACAGACTGTAGCTTACATTTTGAACTGCGTTCCTTAAAAAAGTGTTTCTGAAATACCTTTGGAATTATGGAATGGTTGTAAAGGTAGTTTACGTTATTTTAGGATTTGGGGTTGCCCAACACATATGTTTGAGGTAAATCATAAGAAATTGGAACCTCATTCAAAATCGTGCCTATTTGTAGGTTACCCTAAAGGAATGAGAGGCATACTTCTATGATCTTAAAGATAATAAAGTGTTTGTGTCGAAAAACACCACCTTTTAAAAAAAGGACCACATAAAGGAGCATAAGCCTCGCAGTAAGATAGTGTTAAATGAACTTTCCAATAAAAATATTGAACCTTCAACAAGAGTTGTTGAAGAACCCAATATCTCAACAAGAGTTGTTGAAGTTGGTTCATCTAGTAGGTGACATCTACCTCAAATGTTGAGGGAGCCTCGACGTAGTGAGAATGTTGTGAATCTGCCTATTCGTTACATGGGTTTAACAGAAACCCTAGCTATCTTAGTTGATGGAGAATGTTGAGGATCCATTGTCTTACAAGAAGGCAATGGAGGATGTTGACAATGATGAATGGATCAAAGCTATGGATCTCGAAATGGAGTCTATGTACTTCAATTCAATTTGAGATCTTGTAGATCAACTTGATGGGGTTAAACTTATAGGTTGCAAATGGATTTACAAGAGAAAATGGGGTGCTGATGGGAAGGTGCAAACCTTCAAGGCTAGACTTGTGGCAAAGGGTTATACCCAAGTTGAGGGAGTCAGTTATGAGGAGACTTTCTCACCTGTTGCAATATTGAAGTCTATTCGGATACTCTCGTCCATTGCCTCATATTATGACTATGAGATTTGGCAAATAGATGTCAAGACTGCTTTTCTGAATTGCAATATTGCAGAGACGATATATATGAAGCAGCCTGAGGGATTCGTAATCCAAGGTCAAGAGCAAAAGGTTTGCAGGCTTAATCAGTCTATTTATGGATTGAAACAAGCTTCTCAATCTTGGAATATAAGAATTAATACTGCGATCAAATCTTATGCCTTTGATCAGAATGTTGATGAACCTTGTGTTAACAAGAGAATCATCAAAAGTTTAGTAGCTTTTCTTGTGCTGTATATAGACAATATCCTACTCATTGGGAATGACATAGGTCTATTGACTAAAATTAAAAATTGACAAGCGGCTCAATTCCAAATGAAAGATTTAGGAGAGGTGCAGTTTGTTCTAGGCATTCAGATCTTTGGAGATTGAAAGAACAAAACACTGGTTTATTGATAATGGGCAGAAATGCATGTTATTACAGCATAAAGTTATGAAACAATGCAGGATTGTGATGGTAAAAATATACAATATTGCGTTCAAAAGCATTAAGTTCATAACATTGTGATTGCATGCGTCCATTGCATTAAAACAACTAACTTATATATTTTCGTGCAGAAAATGCGTTGACGCAAGGCGAAAATGTGATCCGAAGAAATTAACGTCCGAATGCATAAGAGATTGCGATCGCAAGGCTATGCGATCGTTTTCGTTCATGAAACTCTGCTCAAAGAAGGTGCCCGCATAGAGCTGGTGCATCAAGGTGGGCGTATCTGGGTGAAAGCTTAATAAATCACGATGAGACAGAAAGTTGATGATGGTTGATTCCAAATTAAGTTGACAAGCCGTTAACGACCTACTGTAGCAAGTACACTCAACTTTTTGCGACAAATATTCAGCGTATCAGACAGATAATTAATTCCATCCCATCAGTGTAATCACAAGAGAGAAGAAGGCTTTCACCCCGAAGCTCTATAAATACCGAAGGCCACCTTCAGTGAAGAAGTTCGCTCAGTTTACAGAATTTACCATATAGATAGAAGTAGCCTTGTTCATAGTTTTTTTCTTTTACTTAGAAGGCGGAAGCGAGTGAAGGGAGATTACACCGAGAGATCGTCCTGATGAACTCGAAAGAGTGTCGGGAGCATTGAAAAAATCAGAGAGAGGGCCAACTCTTACGGAAGCAAGAACATATTTTGAGCAGAATAGAGATAACAGTGTAAAAGCCTTGGGAAGCAAGGAATTGCTACCAGGCTCTCTACCCTTATTTTCCATTGTCATTTTGTACTCTGAACTTATTTACAGAAATTGAAATTGCATCTTTATATCTGTCCACTCTCTGTACATTATGCATGAGTAGCTAAATCTGTCGAATGGGTTGAAAAGCACTTAGCTAGCATAACTTGGGATCTTCATTCTATGCGATTATCTTGTATTATGTTTGTGTCATTCGTCCATTAGAGATACTCGAGAGGGTATTCTAAGGATAGAATCTTGGCTTGGAAAATTCGGATTAGAATCTAGGCTTGGGAGAATCAAATTAGAAATGCATAATCAAGAGATAGAAGCTTAGGAATAAGCTTTGTTTGCTATTAACGCATCGCATGCACCCTAGAGATAGGTTATGATTGTTTGCGATCATCTTGTCCATGTGTGCATCTTGCATCATCGCATAGGCAAGAAGTAGAGACTTAGGAATAAGCTCTATAGACAATATCGCATTCATCACATGCGTCCTAAAATTAGGAGCCATCGCATTGCATTGGAAAATGATTTGCTATTGCATGAGTGTAGCGTGATTGCATAGCTTGAACGCATTCTTGGGAAATGCTAGCTAAAGACCTTCTCAACTTGTTTCGTCACATATTCCACCACTGCATTCTACTCCATTATTTTATCGCATAACAATAAGCATCATCTATCTTTGGAATCGTACATTGACAAGATGCGTGTCAAGTTTTCGATGCAGAACTCCAAGATAGGCTTGCTCTCTTTCAAGCATGGAGTTATTTTGTCTAAGAAACAGTGTCTTAAGATACCTCAAGAGGTTGAGAAAATGAGACGGTCCCCTATGCATCGATTGTTAGTAGCCTGATCTATACAATGTTATGTACTAGATCTGACATCTATTATGTGGTAGGGATAGTCAGTAGATATCAGTCTAATCCAGGATTTGATCACTAAACCACCATTAAGAACATCCTTAAGTATCTTTGGAGAACAAGGGACTACATGCTCGTATATGGTTCTAAGGATTTGATCCTTACAGGATAAGGGACTCTGATTTCCAGACTAATGAGGATTCTAGGAAATCCACTTCAGGATCAGTATTCACTCTTAACGGAGTGGTTGTAGTCTGGAGGAGCACCAAGCAGGGGTACATTGTGTTGGGGTTGATGCACTAAAGTCTCGTGTTCTGTAGTTTGAAACAGTTTGTATGAACGTTTGTGTTGTATAATATATGATATTTACTTCACATCTTATATTTTGCTCAGTTGTTTGTTTTATTTGCTTTACCCCAAACCAATAAACATAAAATCCCTTGTTATCTGTATGTGACTCAAGCATGTATGTGGTGACATACAAGTGGATCATGTCTTGAGTGATAACCAAAATGGTCTGTAGTATATGGATATAGAAGGGAAACCTTATCCTGGTAATGCTGCGGATGCAAGCCACTTTGTGGAATGGTCACAAGTATTGTGACTTGTCATAGATGATCTAATCTTGATCATTCGTGTTGGGGACATGCGAGCGGGGGTGTCCTATATAAAGAGTTTGTATAAGACCTGACCACGAAGTGTTAACGTCTCGTTATATAACACCGTTCATGATAGAGACTTCACTTCACTAGGATGACCATAGGTAATATGACCTCAATCCTGAGTGAGTTGGGAACTACTGCCATTGAGGGCAGTCCTTTGATTTGTATGGGTGCGAGTGGCCAGGTTGTTGATTTAAACCTACCATTTTAGGGATTCGTCTTATTTGGGAATGGGAACTTAGCTACACAAGATGGAATTCACTCCCTCCCCAAGGTAGGGGTAAGTAGATAGATAGCTCCCTTAAGGACTGATTCCGGGGCTTGAACGATGTGGCGCTACACATCTTCTCTTGGCCCGAGAGGTGTTCACACATAGTTGGACTATGTTGTATTGTTCATTAGAGGAATCAGTGGTACTTAAGAAGTAAGATGTAACTATAGGAGCAAAACGGTAATTTGGCCCAGCTGTACTTACGAGCATCTATCAAGGGTCATCGTACTCATGATTGGTTATATCTGATGGATACAGAAATATATCTATGGTAAGAAGAGTTCAACTGTTGGTCTTTAGTGGAATGCCTGACAGTTAACGGATGGTGGATCTCATGGCTAAATAGTTTAGACAGCTATTCACGGACCGTTGGAGCTTTGAGCCACAGGTTCATTAGGTCCCCTGGGTAGCTTGGATAAAGTCGAGAACCAGTGTTTGGGTTAATTTGAAATGTTCAAATTGACAAGAGGAAGTTCAATTATATATGATATAATTGGACTAGTTAATTATATATGATATAATTGGCTAAATGTATGAGATACATTATTATGGAGGAAATTAGATATAATTATCATTTATATCAAGTAGAGGAGAAAATACTATAGTAGATATGTGATATCAAACTATAGGATAAAAATATAATATGATTATATTTATTGTGCCTATACGATAGCTCCAAGTGCGTTGGTAGAATCCTAAAAGATCGCTTAAGCATTTCGAGAGCCTATACGATAGCTTCTCTCTGCCTAAACGATTGTCCACCTCGCACCTAAAAGATTGCACACTATTTCCTACATGATCGCATAGCTTCTCTAAACGATTGTATAGTGTGCCGATTTTGCTAAGCGATCGTATACCATTTCCTAAACGATCGTTCTGTAAAACCTACATGATCGTGTAGATTTTCCTAAACGATAAGCATTTTGCTATACGATAGCGCCTTTTTCCCTCTAATAACTTGTAGAAATACAAGTTATTTATACTGTTTTATTTAGATATTGCGGCTAAAAGAAAGGAAAGTTGCGTCAATTGTATAGAAATTGGCTAAGAAATGCAAGAATTATAAATTATCGTCAATACACCCACTGACACCATTGCGAAGTTAGAAAAGAATATTTCAAGTCTGTTTTGCAGGAAATCAAGTCATCGCATGCGTTCAAGGCTCAAAGATAAACTGAACAACACATCTACGTCGCATTGCGCCCATCATTCAGGAATGAATAGACGATCAATGCAATGATGGCGTATGCGGCAATCGATCAAGACTAAGTGATCAACGCAATCTCAACTGCATGCGGTAATAAAAAAACAACACTGCATGCAGGTAAACGATCGAAGATGTAAAGAGCAATGCAATTGTGGAGAATTCAGACGCGTGTATAGCTGTCAGTTGTGCATTTCTGACAGGATTGATTGTGTAACAGAAGGAATATTCACTCCACCATTTTTGGAACTGCCTTAACAGTAAAGTGGGTACCACAAGTTAGAGAGTCAAAGCTTAGCCTATAAATAGCTCCGACCATTCCACTGATATAAGGATGCTTGAATACAGAGAAAAATGTATATACTGATCTGAGAGAGAGACTGGTTGAGCGACTAATCAGAGTAGATCCAGGAAGAATTGAGAGACAAGGCCGAGAGGTGAGTCTCTGGGCAAAGAATCCTTCCGATCCCCGCCTTCGAAGCTCTGTACGAAGGTCACCTCTACCAGACGAGCAAGCATGAGAGGGAAGCTCTTCTGTTCATCCATTCTACATGCCGGTAAGCAAAACCACCGTCCAGATCTGTGTCAAGACGTTGACACTCTTCTGTATTTGTTTTTATCTCTTAATCATCACTTGTACTCATCTTCTTAGTCTATCATTCACACCATGTATCAGACGCTTAATCTTAGTAGTGTTATGATCATTTCCATTATTATTTCTCTGTCTATTTCTGTTCACCCATAATCCATTTTCTCCATGACGTTTTCTTAATCCCATGGGTAATTAGCAAGAATTAAGCAAGTAAATTAATTGGGTTAAGGAAATAATTAAGTTTAGTCAAGGCATGCTAGATGGCATCTTCACTTGTGAAAGCAGAAGTGAAGATGCCATTCTGCCTATCGAGAGAGGGATGGAAGAATGTGTTAAATAAAGCAAGAAGTACTTCAAGAGATGGGAGCAACCTTGCGGTCATCACGTTCATCCCCGTTTCACCATAGAGATATGGAAACGCGGCCGATCACCGAGAGGTGTACGCCAAGGGAAAGCAGAACCTTAGTTACATCTTTAACGGAATTAACAAACTTGCGATGTTTTTAATAGTTATCCATTCTATTTATGATTCATCCATAAAGACTTGCCCTTGCATACCACGATCCTTTGTATAAACTTCACAGTTAGTCTCGAACTCAGTATCATGTATATCATGTATCTTGTATCTTGCATCACATTAGCTTAGGTTTATTTTCATTGCAATTTATTTTATTAACGCAACTTTATTTTATCTACATAATTTTACTTTACCGCAATTTACTTTCCTATACAAATACACAATATTTATTAATTGTAAAAACTAGTCGTATATATCCCAAATATAACACATTAATGACAACAATCCTTGTGTTCAACCTCGGATTACTCTGAGAAACTTACATTGGAATTATACTTGGTTTCAGCACAAGGAAACTTGTGACAATGCATTACTCCATAGCATACTACAAGCATATAATTAACAACACATATATCTAGAAGTAGTATCACATAAAGTGTGCATAAGCATAACACAACATCCACATTCCATTTCCATCTTTACGTCATCAAATTTATGGCGACATAAGCTTGTATGATTCATATTCATCATTGTCCATATACTTTACAGACACACGATCAATTACACGACACCAAGTTTATGGCGCCGTTGCTGGGGATTGGTAAAGGCTATTATTGAGTACGTTTGTGATATTTTGCAGGACAGATCTCTTTGTACTGGCTACTTATCGCAGAGAGTAGTCTGACGGTTTATGAGTATTGGAACCGATCCAGAATTCGTAGCTGACCCAGAGATCAAGCGTACATTTTGCGCAAGGGCACGCTATAACCGAGTAAGGCGGAAGAGAGCCAACATGGCAGAAAATAATAATAATGAGGCACTCGAAGTGAATCAAGGGGTTGGCCGGCCAACGCAAGATCCCGTTTTTCTTACTGCTGATCGCAACATCCCAATGAGGAACTACGTGGCGCGTAATCTGTATGATTTTTTGCCTGGAATTTCAAGGCTGATAGTTGAGGAGAACACAAAATTCGAGATCAAGCCGATCATGCTCCAAATGATTCAGAATGCGGGGCAGTTTGGTGGTCTGCAAGGTGAGAACCCACATGCCCATCTGACCAGTTTTGTCGAGATGTGCGGTAACTTCTCTATACCTGGCATTACCCCAGAAGGTATCAGACTATATCTCTTCCCTTACACCATGAGGGATGAGGCTAAGAGGTGGGTTCATTCACTGGAGCCAAATGAAATAACTTCCTGGGATCAGTTGGTTGAACGGTTTATGAAGAAGTTCTTCCCTCCGACAGTGAACACAAGAAGACGGAAGGACGTGTTAAACCGCCTGGGTGTGATTCAGAAGATTGGTAAAGAATTGTCCGCATATCGAGAAATCCGATTGCGTTCTGATGGAAATATTCTATAATGGTCTGAACAGATCAACACAAGTTGTTGCTGATGCCTTCACAGTAGAAGGTTTTATGCATAAAACATACATTGAGGCCAAGGTCATCCTTGACCGCATCTCACGGAATATGGATGACTGAGTTGATGATGGGTACGGAGGAAGAGGCTCTGAGAGAATAAGAAATGATACTTCCATTGTGCCTGCAGAAACAATGACAACTTTGGCCACCCAAATGGCCGCAGTGACCTCTATCCTCTAGTCGATGGCGCTTAATCAAGATGCCCTTTCCCAAGGATCAGCGCAACCCAATGCACCGGCACAAGTGGCCACAATCAGTTGCGTCAATTGTGGAGGAGGCCATGCAGTGGAACTGTGCCCATCGAACCTGCAACAAGTATGCGCGATCTAGAACAATCTGTACAACAACACGTATAATCCTTGTTGAAGGAATCACCCTAACTTCGGTTGGGGAGGGAATCATAACCAAGGCGAGCCAAGTAACCATCAGAATAGCAACTCTGGGAATCGAGGAAACTCTCCACCTTTTCACCAAAACCAGAATCAAGGGCAACAGAGACAACCGCAACATCAACCATCCTCTTCTAACACCTCTAGTAGGAGTCTCTGCTCAAGAAATACATGGATAAAAATGATGCGGTGATACAGACGTAGACATCTTCAATCAGAAACTTGGAGATTCAAGTAGGGTAGCTGGCATCTGAGTTACGTAATAGAACACCTGGAACGTTGCCAAGCAATTTTGGAGCCCTAGGATCTCACGGGAAGGAGCAATGTCCCTAAAGACATTGGGCAGGTAAGCTGGACCGCCTGTGGAGGTGTGGATTGCCTTCATCAGGAGAAAATTGTCTTCCGGTTCATATCTCAAACCTATGTTTACTTGCTTTCTGAATTTATTGCTTCATGAAATTTTCATTTATTACTTCATTCAATGTGTTTTTAATGCTTTATGAAATTATTCCTCATTTAATCACTTGCATTTATTTCCGTGCTCTCTCTAATTTTCTCACTTTTCTGTATTAAATGCGTTATTCTTAAATTTGGTGAATGATTGTGTAATAAGAAGAGAATTAATACTGTAAGGTCTTTGTGACTTGCGTTGATGAAAAAAAATAATAACAAAAATAATAAAACAATCAACATCCGGTATGCATTATGATGATGGGTGCATCTTGTACCATTAAGATACACTTTGCGTTCACATTGCGCTGAGGGTTTTGTTGCGCTCGTATGTGTTCTTTGCCCGTCCTTAGCAAAAAGGCATTATGTTGAGGTAGTGTTGCGCTGGTAGAAATACCGTGCGCCCGTCCTCCAGAAATGCGTTGAGTTAAGGGTTGTGTTGTAGGGATACATGCGTTGTTGCCCATCCTTTGCAAAAGTGCATTTGCATTGATGAATTCATTTCGTTGATTCTTAACCTTGCACCCATCCGAATAAAATACCAAAGAAAAGCCTTTTTGCAAATTGAGAAGTCTAATCGCTTAGGCTTCCGATGATATGATGAATTCACGGTTGAAAGGACGTACGTCTCTGCAAATTCATAAATGTGAGGCGCGCGGCGGCAGGCTTTTTGAGTACCTCAAGGCCTACCACCGCAGATTTTGCGTTGGGCCCAGCAAGGCCCAACCTATAAATTCCATCTCCTCTGTCTTAGGTTGTTTACTTGAATCTCTTTGCAACTAGAAAACCCTAAATTGCCTCTGCATACCAGACTTACTCTCTTTCTAAAACCCTAAGTATTTCCCAGCTTTCTTGCTCAGTTCATCCATGGTTGACCAACCATCTTCTTTACCCTCATCAGCCCAAATACTTGCTCGAGAGGCGACAATCCTCGCGGCAAGCTGTTGTCTTGCCGCCCAGCCACAAACCATCCCTTGAGTCGTTGGAAAACTCCATCGAAATCCCTTAGCAGTCAGACCACTTCAGTTCAAAAGGGGGCAGAGTTCAGAGAGCACCCCACTCCTAACATTTTCCTCTGAAAGTGAAAAGAAAAGAAGGGACGATAAGGAAGTGTTTGGGAGTATACTCAGCAACATGGAGAAAGAAGGAGGACTGCTCGAAGCTGGGGTTGTGAACCAGCCACTGCCTTCGAAGGAGGAGATGAAGGAAGCATTAAGGAGAAGCGCTCTGGAAATCTTGGATCCTAAGGAAACTGCTAACGCAGAATCCTATGAGGGACCCATCAGGGTCGCTTTGGAGGAAGAGGCGGTGGAGAAACAACCTGAAGTTGCTGAAGAGAAGAAAAAGAAGAAGAAGATCAAGGAAAAGAGAGCTGAAGAAGATGAGGAAGCCCATCCAATCAAGAAGAAGGAAAGGAGGACAGATGAGAAGAAAGAATGTAGGCGGGAGGAGAGGCGCTTGAAGAAGGAGGAAGAGAGGAGAAAGAGGGCTGAGATTCCAGAATTGGATGGAGAATCCACCTCCGTAAGGGGGGATAAGGGGGAGTCAGTGCAACTGAGAGAATCAGTGCAACCCGAGGAGGAAACAATGCAACCCGAGAAGATGTAGACATCACCCCCTTGATGCGACATCGCAAAGAGAATACGTCGCAAGGGTCAATAATTGACCCATCAATTTTGATAGATGCGTTAGAAGAGCAAGAGAGGAGAAAAAAGGAGGAGGAAGAGAAGCACGAGAAAATGTTTTGGGCACAGCTAATCATCGCAGAAAGTAGTCTAAGAAGAAAATTACAAGATGAGAAGGTACGTCGCAACAATGAGATATCGGCAAAAGAGAAAAGGAAAAGGCTCGAAGAGGAACAATGCATTTTGCTGGCCTCCGAGCAGTTTGAAAAAGAATTTGAAGAAAAAGTGAGAGAAGAGGAAGAAGAAGAAAGGAAGAAGAAGGCAAAAGAGGAAAGGAAGAAGAAAGAAGAGAAGGAGAAGAAGCGCTGAGCAAATGTTCAGCGCATAAGAGAGAAGAAGGGAAAAGAAATTGCAGAGTAGGAGAAGGAAGAACAATGTAAGGCAAGGGAAAGGAAACAAAAGCAAAAATCCCGCCTTGCATTGACCAAAGAAAAGGGCAAAGCAGTTGTAGAAAGCAGGGAGCTCGCGTTGGCTAAGGGGTGTCCATGAAAAAGAGAGAAAACGATGATATGCTGATAGAGATGAGATTTTTCCCCACACCAATGCCACTACCAGATCTAATTACAAGCGTTATAGTAGAGCATGGTTGGGAAACATTTTGCTAGTGCCCAGCCATCGTCATTCCAAAGGTAGTGCGAGACTTCTACAACGGATGGCTACATGGCACTAAGGATGTGGTGACCATAAAAGGGGAAATGGTTTCTTTCAGTGCAAAGGACATCAATGAATTATACTTGATGAAGGGCAACCCAAATGCACTGGGTAATAAAATCATTGATGATCCTACTGAAGAGCAGATGGAAGATGCACTGCAAATATTAACGCAACCGGGCACTAAGTGGATGGCTTCATTAAAAGGCATCAGAACTCTTGCGTCCAAGACACTGCTTCCCGAGGCGTGGCTTTGGGTATATGTGGTAAAATGGCGACTCATCCTGACTTCCCATGACAAAAAAATTTTGAGGGATCGAGTTATGGCCGCATATTGTATTACGCGCGACATTCTAATCGATGTGGGCCAGTTGATCGCCAGACAAATTCGAGGTTTTGTGGGACACATAAGAGGTCAGTATTTCTTCCCATGAACGGTTTCAAGCTTATGTCTATCATTGGGTGTAGGTATTGATGAAGACCAATGCCAGAAGTTCATGGCCTCATAAACATCAAGATTTTGAGGTTGCTCCTCAAAGATTCCCCACACTACCTCGAATTTCCATTGAAGAGGCCTGTCATTGATTTAAATGCACCGCAGCAACCCAAACCAAAGAAATAGCGCAAAGATGACAAAGGAAAGAAGAAGGTCCAAGACTCACCAATGCAAGAACCAGAACCCTTGGACCTTT
Organism: Benincasa hispida; assembly: GCF_027475165.1. NCBI lineage: Eukaryota > Viridiplantae > Streptophyta > Magnoliopsida > Cucurbitales > Cucurbitaceae > Benincasa > Benincasa hispida. Next base: position 45,122,713 of record NC_143485.1, on the reverse strand, counting down.
TTCCTTTGATAATTCGCCCTCCAAGCCCTCTCGCACAACCTTCTTCTTCACTTTTCGAGCATTTCACCAACCTTCTCCTTGCCCTTGATTCTCCAACCGCATATCCAGTAGCTCCATCTTCACCTTCATCATCATCACCCAACTTCCCCTTCCATTGCTGCATGTTGATGACCCACGCGATTTGGGTGAAGGCACCTCTGCCCAACCCCAAATCGTGATGGCGAAACAACAGGCACAACCCACCATTGCCTCCTTAGCTACTGAACTAGCCGATATGTGAACCCTTCTTGCCCAACAACAAGAACTCTTCTCCCAACAACATGCCTTCTTCTGCCAGAGAATAGATGCAGTAAACGAGCGAGTAGAAGATTTACAATGCAATGCTGGCATGACAAGGCAGGTGATGATCAATATTCAACGCAACATCTATACGATCCACCTAAACCAAAGGCAAGTAGCAGAGCACAACCATGAATATTTCAACTTCTTAACAGCCTATCTTTATGGTCCTATGGTGCCTCCGCATTTGCAGTAGCGTCTGAATTTCGAAGAAGCTCCTCGCGTACCTCGTCAGAATCCTCCACCAGAACCTCCTCCTCCTCAATAACTTTACAATTTTTTTTTATTATTGCGGTCATTCTTTTATTTTTACTCCATTCATGATTTTTCTATGTATAGAAGCTAATTCTTTGATTCTTGGTACATGATAAAAATTTTGTATTGCGTTAATTGTAATTCCTTGTATACTTAGTTAATTTTTAATACAACTGAGTAGCAATTCTTTCCCTATGCCTTAGCCTATTCTTTATCATCCTTTGTCATTATTTGTGATATTCTTCATCTTTTGTTTTGCATTACTTATTGTGCTACCATGATGACTAATATGCATACACTTAGTAGCATTTCCCACACTTTGTATTTTCTGGCTAACACTTAGTTAATTCGTGGCTATAGTACTATTTTACCTTTTATCCTTCACAATTCTGCTCAAACCTTCTTTTCAAAATATTTTCTAAGTGTTTTCTTATTCTGTCCAAACAATGCAACGAGGACCTTACGCATCTCTAAATTTGGGGGTGAGGAAGGTCTGAGCAGATGAGATCAAGTGATGCGATCATTAAGAAAATTGCGTTTCCATTAAAAAAAATTCATATAAACTCCAATGTCAGCGCAAGGGAAAACTAAAAAACAATCCTAACTTGATAAGAGTTAAGTTGTGAAAGAAACTTGCTCGTAGTTGGATGAGGAGCCTGCTCGTAGTTGGATGTTCGCACCGTGAGTGAAAGCCAAAACGAAGGTGGGTTTCCAAGAACAACGCAATATGAAAAGAAAAAATGAGAAAGAAAAATAAAAGAAACAAGAGACAACTCCTCTGAAATTCAAGAGTTAAAGTTGAGATTGGCACACAATCGTAGTTGGATGTTCGCATGACACCTGTGGGAACAAGCCAAAACGAAGGGTGTAACCATGATCAATAGTCTCTAATAAATGACGCAAAGTTTGATCACCGCATTTAGACGCATCAAGTTGTTTTGACAAGAAGAGGTAAACATTCTTTTTAAAACTAGAAAGGCATTTTTCAGCAGAAATTTATGGTATAGAAGAATAAAGTAGGGCTTTGTTAGGAATTATCGAGGATAGAAAGAAATTGTGTTGTTAAGTAATGTTGCCTAGGTGGAGCATTCGGAGCAACCAATCGACACAAAATTTAGGATAGGAATTGAGCAATATTGCCTTAGTAGAAGATATGCTTAAGGACAAGCATATATCTAAATTTGGGGGTGTGATAACTTGTAGAAATACAAGTTATTTATACTATTTTATTTAGATATTGTGGCCAAAAGAAAGGAAAGTTGCATCGATTATATAGAAATTAGATAAGACATGCGAGAATTATAAATTATCGTCAATACACCCACTGACACCATTGCGATGGTAGAAAAGAATATTTCAAGTCTATTTTGCAGGAAATCAAGTCACAGCATGCGTTCAAGGCTCAAAGATAAACTAAACAACGCATCTACGTCGCATTGCACCCATCATTCAGGAATGAATAGACGATCAACGCAATGACGGCACATGCAACAATCGATCAAGAACTAAGCGATCAATGCAATCTCAACCGCATGCGGTAATAAAAAACAACACCGCATGTGGGTAAACGATCGAAGATGTAAAGAGCAACGCAATTACGGAGGATTCTGACGAGTGTACAGCTGTGAGTTGTGCATTTCTGACGGGATTGATTGCGTAACAGAAGAAATATTCACTCCACCATTTTCGAAACTGCCTTAACAATAAAGTGGGGACCACAAGTCAGAGAGTCAAAGCTTAGCCTATAAATAGCTCCGGCCATTCCACTGATACAAGGATGCTTGAATACAGAGAAAAGTGTATATACTAATCTGAGAGAGAGACTAATTAAGCGACTAATCAGAGTAGATCCGAGAAGAATTGAGAAACAAGGCCGAGAGGTGAGTCTCCGAGCAAAGAATCCTTCCGATCCCCACCGTGGAAGCTTTGTACGAAGGTCACCTCTACCAGATGAGAAAGCATGAGAGGAAAGCTCTTCTGTTCATCCATTCCACACGCTGGCAAGCAAAACCACCGTCCAGATCTGTGTCAAGACGTTGACACTTTCTGTATTTGTTTCTATCTCTTAATCATCACTTGTACTCATCTACTTAGTCTATTCATCTACTTAGTCTATCATTCACACCATGTATCAAACACTTAATCTTAGTAGTGAATGTTATGATCATTTCCATTATCATTTCTCTGTCTATTTTCGTTCACCCATAATCCATTTTCTCCATGACGTTTTCTTAATCCCATGGCCAATTAGCAAGAATTAAGCAAGTAAATTAATTGGGTTAAGGAAATAATTAAGTTTAGTCAAGGCATGCTAGACAGCATCTTCACCTGTGAGAGCAGAAGTGAAGATGCCATTTCGCCTATCGAGAGAGGGTTGGAAGAATGCGTTAACTAAAGTAAGAAGTACTTCAAGAGATGAGAGCAACCTTGCGGTCACCACGTTCATCCCTGTTTCACCATAGAGATATTGGAACGTGGCCGATCATCGAGAGGTGTACACCAAGGGAAAGTGGAACCTTAGTTACATTTTTAACGCAATTAACAAACTTGCGATGTTTTTAATAGTTATCCATTCTATTTCTGATTCATCCATAAAGACTTGCCCTCGTATACCACGATCCTTTGTATAAACTTCACAATCAATCTCGAACTCAGTATCATGTATATAATGTATCTTGTATCTTGCATCACATTAGCTTAGGTTTATTTTCATCACAATTTATTTTATTAACGTAACTTTATTTTATCTGCACAATTTTACTTTACCGCAATTTACTTTCCTGTACAAACACACAATCTTTATTAATTGTAAAAACCGGTCGCATATATCCCAAATGTAACACATTAACGAAAACAATCCCTATGTTCGACCTCGGATTACTCTAAGAAACTTGCGTTGGAGTTATACTTGGTTTCAGCACACGAAAACTTGTGACAATGCATTACTCTATAGCATACTACAAGCATATAATTAACAACGCATATATCTAGAAGTAGTATCGTAAAAAGTGTGCATAAGCATAACACAACATCCACATTCCGTTTCCATCTTTACGTCATCAAGTTTATCACAACATGAGCTTGTACGATTCATATTCATCATTGTCCATATACTTTACAGACACACGATCCGTGTTTCCTCCTTCCTCTACCAAATTCACCCAAGACCACACTTTGGGTTCTCACTCCGGGAATACCCGGGGCTCTTTTTTGGTGGTGTCGTTCCTACGACGTTCGTGTTCGTGCTTCTGTAGTTGATGCTACTGCTGAGCATTGGTTGATTGGGTGTAAAGTACCGCTGCGTTGAGTTTTGAAGTGTGAAGACTGTCTTCAACTGGTATGGAACTCTCTCCCTTGTTATATCTTGTTCATAGCATGCTGTTAATTAAGTTTTGTTTGCTTAACTGTGTGTTTGAATGTATATTGTTGTATTTTGGTCACTGTGAGATTGGAGTGATTCGAACGTGCTCATGGAACTCTTCGGTAGAGATCCTTTACATTGCTGACTCCACTATGGAAGTTGAGTATGTAGTGGCTTGTGAAGCTGCATGGGAAGCTGTGTGGCTCAAGAAATTTCTTACTAGTCTGAAAGTGGTTCCAGACATGTCAAAGCCCATCACCCTTTATTGTGATAATAGTGGTGTTGTGGCTAACTCTCGAGAGCCTAGGAGTCACAAATGTGGGAAGCATATAGAGCGGAAGTATCATCTCATTCAAGACATTGGGCATCAAGATGATATGATCATCACGCCGGCGCACAATGCTGCTGATCTATTTACAAAGGCCGTCATGGCTAAGGTGTTTGAGGGTCACCTGTAGAATATAGGTCTACAGGACATGCCACATCTAGTTTATGGCAAGTGGGAGATTTTGTACTGGGTGCATATTATTTCCTAGTTTCTTGTTTTGTGTACTTTTAAATTAGTAATGTACACCCCACTAGCTTTAGAACAACTGGGAGATTGTTGGGGTTGATGCTCTAAATCTCGTGGGTCATATAGTTTGTAATTGGAATCTGCAAACGTTTATCTATTTAATAAAATCTGAGGAATTTTATTCGACATTTAGTAGCATTAACCCACAAAACCAATAAACTATCATTCGAGGTTATCTTTTATAGCTTGAACATGTATGTAGAGACATATAAGTGGATCATGTTTAAGTAGTAACCTAAATAATCTGTAGTAGATGGATAAGGCTGGGTACTTTATTCTGGTGACACTACGAATACGACCCGCTTTATAGATGTTACAATTATTGTAAACTGCTACAAACGATCTGATCCTAATCATTCATGTAGGGATATGTGAGCGGAGGTGTTCTATACAAAAGGCTTTGTATAAGATCGGTCCACGAAATGATCAGTCTCATCATATAATGTCGTTAATAGTAGACTTATATTTCACCAAGATGACCATAGGTGACATGACCTGAATCCTAAGTGAGTTGTGAACTCCGACTTATAAAGGCGGTCCTTTGATTTGTATGGGTGAGAGTGACCAGATTGCCGACTCAATAAGCCTATCATTTTGGGGATTCATCTGATTGGGGAGCTGGGAACACAACTACACAAGACGAAATTCGCTCCTTCCCTAATGTAGGGTAAGTAGATAAATTATTCCCTTAAGGGCTGATTCTGAGGCTTGAACAATGTGATGCACACCCTCTCTTGGATCGAGAGGGGTTTTGGTCATACTTGGACTATGACTTATTGTTCATTAGAGGGATCAAAGGTACTTAAGAAGTTAGATGTAACTATAGGGCAAAACAGTAATTTTAGCCCAACTATACTTACGAGCAATTTGTGAAGGATCATCACGTTGTTGACTGGTTATATCCAATGGACACAGAAATATATTTGTAGTGTGAAGAGTGTAGTTGTCGGTCTTTAGTGGAGTGACTGACAGTTAATAGATGTTGAGTAATTTAATTAAAGGAGTTTAATTAATTATTCAAGTACCACTAGAGCTTCAATCTACAGGTCCATAAGATCCCCTCTATAGCTCAATAGGGATTGTTGAGAATTAATTTTGGATTAATTTGAATGGTTCAAATTAATTGAGGGAATTGATTATATATTTTATAATTAATTTATATTAATTATATGTGATATAATTCATTTAAGTTAATTATATGTGATATAATTAATATAATATATTTGATACATTATAATGTAAAGTTTATTTTGAGAGGAATTAAATATTTGAATATAATTCAAATACTAATTATATGGAATGTATTCATATGATTAAATTTAATATAAATTTGATTTATAGTAAATATCATGATTGATTGAGAGAATTCGAACTCCAGGTTATATTGTATTGGATACAATATAAAAACTATAGGTTATGTATTATATTTGATATAACATATAGTTTAATGTATAATATATGATAAGTTGGTTATTATATATATATATTAAATTTTTATTTATCAAATTATTTTAATTTAATAAGTAATTTAATTAAGGTCCCTCCCTCCTATTTTAACTCATTAAATCGTGTGGAGTGTGGAGAAGTTACAGGTTGGTTTTTTCTTCTTCTTGGCTTCTAACACAGAAAGCTCTCTGGGTTATTCTTTGAAGTTCTTCCAGTAAGAATAATTTTTCTTCTCAAATTCTCTCCCTCTCCCAAAATCGTAGCAAAGCCCACACCTCTTGCTGATTCTCTACCCCAAAGAAGAATACAAAAGGTTCAACTTGTGGTGGTGTCTCGTTCTTTAGTTCTTGGTTCAAGAGTTTGTGATAGTTTGTGATCCTCTTCTAGAGGAATTTGTGAAGTTTTTTACTTCAAGGGTAAGTGTGACTAACTCTAATTTCCTTCACTATTTATTTATAAAGCATGCTATGAAGTCTCTGTGATATGCATAATTTAGTTCACTGAATTTTAATTCTTTGTGAAATTGAAATTGGGGTTGATCCTGTTCCCGCCATAGACCTCACAGTCCTTCATCTACGCCATTCATTGTCTGCTTATAGGATAATGGATCCTCAATGCCATCATCTGGTGTGACAACTTGAGTCTCAATTAAACCAAGTAATGGTTAGGTTGTGATATAACCCTCCCACTGTGTCGAGGCACACTCAATGATTGAGAAGGACGAGATTGGCCTGAAATGCTGGTTTTTTCATTAACTCTTGATGAAGGACCAACTGCATCATCAACTTATATTGGTTATTCAGTAGCGTCATTTAATGCTAAATTTCTCTGTGGTTTATGATCTCTCATATGGTCTTCCTCTAAAAATGTAGCATTTTTCTAGATGAACACCTTGTTTTCCTGAGGGTCGTAGAAAAGACCACCTCTCTTTTCCTTAGGGTAACCAACAAATTGGCATAACCTTGAACGAGGTTCCAATTTCTTAGGATTTGTCACTAGCACATGTGTAGGACAACCCCAAATTCTGAAGTATCGTAAACTAGGTTTACGTCCCTTCATAACTCAAAAGGTGTTTTAGAAACACTCTTCAAGGAAACATTATTCAAGATGTGAACTGCAATCTCTATTGCATACCCCCAAAACGAACTAGAAAATTGAGCATAACTCATCATAAAACGAACCATGTCTAAAAAGGTTCTATTTCTCCTCTTTGATACACCGTTCTACTAAGGTGTACTAGGTACTGAAAGTTGGGATCGGAAACCATATTCTATCTATAGTCTTGGAATGCTAAATCCATGTACTCTCCACCCCAATCAGATTGAAGTGTTTTAATCATTTTACCTAATAGGTTTTCAACTTCAACCTTCTAATGCTTGGACTTTTCAAGGGCTTCAGACTTATATTTCATTAGGTAAAAGTAACAATACCTCAAATAATCATCTATGAAAGAGATGAAGTATTCGTACCCTCCTTAAGCTTTTACATTCATTGGACCACAAAGATTTGAATGTATGACTTCTAAGGGCTCTTTGGCTCTATAACCTTTTCCACTAAAAGGTCTTTTAGTCATTTTTCCCTCAAGATAGGATTCACATGGAGGTAATGAATCATCTTTATATTCACTTAGAAGTCCATTCTATACCAATCTTCTGATCCTATCGAGATTTATGTGGCCTAATCTTAAATGCCAAAGATATGTATTATTGTTGCTTGGAGAAATTCTTTGCTTTTTGTTTGAGTATTAACAGTTTTTTAAACATTTCATAATTTAAAAGCACTTTTGCTTCATTTGGTCTTAACACATACAAGTTGTTTTCTAATTTAGCTAAACAAATACACACCATTTTCATAATGAATGCTTCATTAAATGAAAAAGAAATAGAATACGATTGTTCAATTAAACAAGAAATAGATACAAGGTTCCTCTTAATCTAGGAACTATATACAAGTTTTCCAAAAACAAGTATCTATTTCTAAAAAATAACTTTGTAGCTCCCACTACACGAGCTAAAATGACATCTCCCGTTCCAACCTTGAGCGCCATTTCACCCTCCTCGAGCTGCTGGAAGGACCTAATTTCCTGTAAAGAAGAACCAACATGATTAGTGACTCCCCGAATCAAGTATTTAGGCATTATGGTCATTTTCACCAAACAAGTTTTTAGAACTAGTAAATCATATTTACCTTCCTTTTCTTTCTTTTTCTCGGCGAGATACTTGGGAAAATTGTGTTTCCAGTATCCATCCACATTGCAATGTAAGCATTTGCTCTTGTTGACCACCTTGGTCTTGTCCTTTTCCAGAGCCTTTGTTTGGTCGAAAATCAATGTCATTGATTCGACTCCAAACCAAAACAAAAGAAAATTTATAAATCACCAAACTACTCCTATTACTACAAAAACGTAGTAACAATGGTAAGTGCGGAAAACTAGCATAATTTAAATGATTTGACTATGAAAACGATAAAATCGAGTTTTAATTTGATTTATAGAAAAATTTAAATGCAAGAAATTAAATTGCAAGGGATAAATGTAAACAGGAGTTGGCTCATCTAGTTCTCAAATCAAGTTAGACATTCAATTTAATTTCAATCATCGCTTTCTTCCAATTGATTATGCATGCACAACTACTTACTCGATTCGATCTAATTAGCCTCTACAGTGGCGAAAAACTAGCATGAATCTAACCAAGAAAGCGTCCTATTTATTATATAAGGCCGGAAAGGTCATACCCTAATTAAACTACATGCTTCTAAATTCTATTAGGTCTGATAGCGGCCAAATAGAACTAAAAACATATGCATTAAGATTTAGGTTTCAATTATGTCGATTAACTGTCAGGAAAGCCATATTCAATTAACCAATTTTATTTTTGAACCTAGCCAATTAGCACATTCTAGGAATAGCCATCAAATGCCTAATTTACTATTGTTACTTAGGTGTGTTGGGATTAGTATCCTAATTCTCTTGGAGTCTCACTGTTTTGTAAAGATACACATTGTTCAATGAATAAAATAAGTGTTATTTAATTCTGGCATTTACTCATATCCAATAAACAAAGCTCCTTGGTTAACTTATGTGAACTTAAGCATGTATGTGTGGTATACAAGTGGATCATGCCTTAAGTGATAACCTAAATAGGTCTGTAGTATAAGGATTAAGGTAGGATACCTGGTCCTGGTGACACTATGGATACGATTCACTTTGTAGAGGTTTACAAGTATTGTAAACTACTACAGATGTCCTGACATTTGATGATGATCTTCTTGTAGACATACAACACTAAGAAGACTACTGACGCATTGATGATCTTCTTGTAGACACAAGGTTTATCAACGTTTTGGTCAAAGCCATACAACTTGATCGCAACATCAAATCGTATGTTCCAAGATCGAGACGCCTGTTTCAGTCCATAAATGGACCGATTTAGTTTGCAAACCTTTTCTTCTTGACCTTGGGCTATGAATCCCTCGTACTACACCATATAAATGATCTCCTCAAGATTGCCATTCAGAAAGGCCGTCTTGACGTCCATTTGCCATATCTCATAATTATAATAAGCTACAATGGACAGGATGATGCGGATCGAATTTAACATGGCAACAAGCAAGAAAGTCTTCTCATAGTCGACTCCCTCTACCTAGGTATAACCCTTTGCCACAAGTCAAGCTTTGAAAGTCTATACCTTCCCATCAGCACCCCGTTTGCGTTTGTAGATCCATTTACAACCTATAGGGCGAACCCCATCAGGCAGATCCACAAGATCCCACACTAAATTGAAGTACATTGACTCCATCTCGAGATCCATGGCCTTGACCCATTCATCCTGGTCAACATCCTCCATTGCCTTCTTCTAAGATAACGAATCCTCAACATCACCATTTTCTACCATAGCAAGGATTTCCGTGAAACCTAGATAACGAATGGGTGGGTTCGCAACCCTCCCACTACGTCGAGCTTCCCTCAACTCTTGAGGTGGAACCCACCTACTGGATGAACTCCCATCAAAGGTAAGGGGTCCAAGGGTTCTTGATCTTGCGGTGATGGCTCTTGGACTTTTTCCTTGCCTTTGTCAACCTTGCCCTGTTTCTTGGGCTTTGGTTGTTGCGGCACATTTAAATCGATGATAGGACTTTTCAGTGGAAGCTCGGGGCAATGGGAGGAATCTTTGAGAAGCATTCTCAAAATCTTGATGTTGATGAGGCCATGGACTTCTGGCAATACCTACACCCAATGAAAGGCATAAGCTTGAAATTGTCCAAGGGAAGAAATACTGGCCTCTTATATGCCCTACAAAACCTTGAATCTGCCTTGCGATCAATTGGTCCACATCTATTAGAATGCCGCGTGCAATGCAGTATACGACCATGACTCTATCCCTCGAAACTGTTTTTTCATGAGAAGTCAGGATGAGTCGCCATTTCACCAAATACACCCAAAGCCACGCATCTAGAAGCAGTTTATTGGATACAAGGGTTCTGATGCCTTTCATAGATACCGACCATTGAGTGCCCGGTTGCGTTAATATCTTCAACGCATCTTCCATCTGTTCTTCTATGGATCATCAATGATTTTATTACCTAGTGCATCCGGGATGTCCTTCATCTGATATAACTTATTGATGTCCTTTGCGCTGAATGTGCTGAACATTTGCTCTGCGTCTCTTCTCCTTCTTTTCCTTCTTCTTCTTTTCTTCCTCTTCTTCTTCTCTCATTTCCCTTTCAAATTTCTCAGAGGCCAGCATTATGCACTGTTCTTCCTCGAGCCTTATTCTTTCTTCTTCTACCGATATTGCATCGTTGCGGCGCACTTCTTCATTAATTTTTTTCTTAAATCGCCTTCTGCGATGATTTGTTGTGCCCGCAACATCTTCTCTTGTTTTTCTTCTTCCTCTCTTCTTCTCCTTTCATTCTCTTTTATTGCACTTTGCAAAATTGGGGGGTTGATTGTTGACCCTTGTGGCGCATTCTCCTTGCGACGCTGCATAAGGGGGGTGATGTTTGAATCCTCTCCATCATCAGTCGCAACCGTTCTTATTTGCGTTGATTCCTCTTCAGGTTACACTAATTCTCTTTGTTGCATTGACACCCCCTCATCCACCCTTGCGGTGGTTGATTCTCCATTGACTTCTGGGCTCTCATCCCTCTTTCTCTTTTCTTCTTTAGGTGCTTCTCTTCTCACCTGCGTTCCCTCGTCTCACTTGATTTTATTTCTTTCTTCTCCTTCCTTGTTGGGCTTCTTCATCTCATTTTTCATTTTTCTCCTTGTTCCTCTTCTTCTTCTTCTCCTCAGCCGTTTCAGGCAGCTTCTTCGCTTCTATCTCCTCCAAAGCAACCCAGATAGGTCCCTCATAGGATTCTGTTTGAACAGTTTCCTTAGGATCTGAAATGGCCAGGACGCTTCTCCGTGAAGCTTCTTCCATATCTTATTCTGAAGGCAAGGGTTGATTAACGACTCCCGCTTCAGGTAGCCCTCCCTCCTTCTCTATATTACTTAGAATGCTCCCGAACACTTCTCTGTCGTCTCTTCTCTTCTTCTCACTTTCAGATGATAGTGTTGGGAGTGGGGCACTCTCCGTGCCCTGCCCCTCTCTGATTTGGAGTGGTCTGGCTACTAAAGGCTTTTACCGAGGTTTTCTGGCGATTCGTGTGATGGGTTTTGGCTGGGCGGCGAAGCGGTAGCTTGCTGCGAGGAATGCCGCCTCTCTTGCATTGATTTGGGCTAGTGAGGGTTATGAGGGTAAAGAGGATGAATGGGAAGATTGATCGGCCATGGTTGTATTGAGTGAAAGAACTGGGAAGGTTCTTAGGGTTTTAGGAAGAAAGTTTGAAGTCTAGGTATGCAAAGGATCTGCTAGGGTTTCGTTTTCGCAAAAGACTCAAATAAACGACCTAAGAAGGGGGAGGACGGAATTTATAGGTTGGGCCTTGATGGGCCCAACGCAAATTCTGCGATGGCAGGCCTCGAGGTACTCAAAAAGCCTGCTGTCGCGCTCCTCACATTTATGAATTAGCAGAGAAGTACGTCCTTTCATCTGCGAATCATCATTTCCTTGGAAGCCTAAACAATTAGACTACTCTATTTGCAAAAAGAATTTGTCTTTGGTGTTTTATTCGGATGGGCGCATCTTTGCAGAGGACGGACAACAACACATGTATCAGCGCAACACACCCCTAAACTCAACGCATTTCTAGAAGACGGGCGCACTGTATTTCTACTGGCGCAATGCTACCTCGACATAGTACGTTTTCGCTAAGGACGGGCGAAAAATACATACGAGCGCAGCACACCCCTCAGTGCAATGCATTTGTGAAAGATGAACGCAAAGTGTATCTTGTTATCACAAGATGCCCTCATCATCGCAATGCATACCAGATGTGTTTTATTATTATATATTTATTTATATTTTTTTTCATCAACGCAAGTCACTAGGACTTTTCGGTATTTACTTTCTTCTTATTATCATTCAGGAAAATTAAGAATAATACAATTAATACAGAAAAGTAAGGGAATTGAACAAAGCACTGAAATTGACGCAATTGAATTAAATGAAAAGTAAATTCATAATGCAATAAAAGCTAGTTTAAGGAAACAATAAATGACGAAATTCATGAAGCAATAAAGGAAGCAATTAAGAAAGCAATTAAACATAGAATTTAGAAATATGGATTGAAAGACGATTTTCCATGATTATCGCAATCCACACCTCTATAGGCGGTCAAGCTTGCCTGCGCAATGTCATCAAGGACATTATTCCTTCTCGTGAGATCCCGGGGCTTCGAAATTACTTGGCAGTGTTCCAGGTGTTCTATTGCGAAGTTCGGCTGCCAGTTGCCTAACTTGGATCTCCAAGTTCCTGATTGAAGACGCCTGCGACTGCATGACAACATCGTTTTTCTCAATATACTGCTTCAGCATGGACTCCAATGATGAATTTCCAGAGGTGTTTGAAGAGGACGGTTGGTTTTCGGTTGCCTCTGATGACCCTGATTCTGATTTTGATGAAAGGGTGGAGGATTTCCTCGATTCCCAAAGTTGTTGTTCTGATGGTTACTCGGCCCCTTTTGGTTGTGATTTCCTCCCCAACCGAAGTTAGGGTGATTTTGCCAACCAGGATTATAAGTGTTGCTGTATGGGTTGTTCTGGATAGCAAACACTTGTTGTGGGTTTGATGGGCACATTTCTACAGCATGGCCCCTTCCATTAGACGCAATTTATTGTGGCCACTTATGCCAATGCATTGGGTTGTGCTGAACTTTGAGAGAGAGCACCTTAATTAAGTGCCATCATTTGGAGAAGAGAGGTCATCGTGGCCATTTGTGCGGCCAAAGTTGTCATTGTATTCGCTGGTACAATGGCATTATTGCTTCTTCTTCTCTCATAACCTCTACCCCCATACCCATCATCCATCTAGTCATCCGTGTTCTGCGAAATACGATCAAGGATGACCTTGGCTTCTATGTAGGTCTTATCCATAAATCCTCCTGCTGCGGAGGCATCAACTATGACTTACATTGATCTATTTAGGCCGTTATAAAACGTTTCCATTAGAATGCAATCGGGAATCCCGATATGCGAACAATTTTTCACCAACCTTCTGAACCACACCCAGGCGGTGCTCAGAGTCTCGTTATACATTTGCTTGAAGTTTAGCACATCCTTTCATCTTCTTGCATTGATTGCTAGAGGGAAGAAATTCTTCATGAACCGTTCCACCAACTGGTCCCAGGATGTGATTTCATTTGGCTCCAATGAATGAACCCACCTCTTTGCCTCATCCCTCAGTGTATATGAGAAGTGGTAATGTCTAATACCTTCTGGGGTGACGCCAGGGATGGAGAAAGTACTACACATCTCCACAAAGCTGGTAAGATGGGCATGTGGGTCCTCACCTTGTAGACCTCCAAATTGCCCCGTGTTTTGTATCATTTGGAGCATCACCGCTTTATTTTGAAATGTGCGTTCTCCTCAACCATAGGTCGTCAAATTCCAAGCAAGAAGTCATAGAGATTGGGCGTCAGATAATTCCTCATGGGGATATTGCAGTTAGCAGCAAGAAATACAGGGCCTTGCGCTGGCCGGTTTGCCTCTTGATTTCCTTCGGGTGCCTCGTTATTATTGTCCGCCATATTGACTCTTCTTCACCTTACTTTTTTCTAGCATGCCCTTGCGCGAAAAGTACGCTCGATCTTTGGGTCAGCTTCGAATTCTAGATCGGTTCTAGTACTTATAAACCGTCAACCTGTTCTTTGTGTTAAACAGATAGTACAAAAAGATCTGTCCTGTAAAATACCACAAAAGTACTCCACACTAACCGTTACCAATCCCCGGAAATGGCGGCATAAACTTGTTGACATAAAATTAATTCCTTGTTATGCATGCACTGTGATGATAGATAATGTGCTACAAGCTCATGTCCCCGGCAACGGCGCCATAAACTTGTAACGATAAAATTTAATCTCTTTATCTAACTTCTAACACTGCTCTAATTGCGCTCAAGTGCTTTGCGATAAAGAGAATTTCTATGCGATACTACGTCTAAGTATATGTGTTGTTAATGAAATGTTCGTAGTATGCGATGTAGTAATGTGTGTCACAAGTTTCCTTGCGTTGAAACCAAATATAATACCAACGCAAGTTTCTCAGAATAATCCGAGGTCGAACATAGGGATTGTTTTCGTTAATGCGCTACTATTGTGATACATGCGACCGATTTTTAAAAATTAATACAGAATTTGGGTTTATACAGAAATATAAATTTCGGTGAAAGTAAAAATGCGTTAATAAAATAAATCCTAAGTGCACGTGACCATACTAAGTACCGTCATACCTTACGTACTTCTGCTCAGATACCTTCTCAAATGTCCTTCAGTATCGAGCTACTAGGATACCTTCTCAAATGTCCTTCAGTATCCGGTTGGTTTGGTACCTTCTCAAACATCCTTCAGTACCAATAGATACCTTCTCAAATATCCTTCAATATCTAGTTGGGCGGATACTTTCTCAAATGTCCTTTAGTATCGTGTTTTAAGTAAAACTAGTCATAAATGACTTTCTCTTTAAAGCATGTAAAGTATAACATAACAACATGGCTTTAAAGATACTAACGCATGTTGGGTATATTTAACACATATAAATAGTTCTTCAACAAACTGCCCACACATGCATGCATTTAAAACATAACTCATGGTTTGCTTGGAAATCACTTTGTAAAACTAGCTGGCATGAGAATAATCTTCTTTAAAACATGCTTTCTATAAAACATTGTAAATCAAACATTTTAGTCAAAATGTTTTAGCCACTCACCTTGATCGCTTAGGAACTTTTCACTCTAGTAGTTCCTTTTCTACCTCGAGCTCTCTTTTTCACCCCTAGAATCCAGATTCAACTTATAGATTAGATTATTCATAGTTCTATGCCTTATTTCGAGATACTTCCTTCTACAAATTTATTCTAAAAAATCTTCTAGAAACTTACCCTAAAATATGAGCTCAGAAATTCTCGTGGTTTGGCTGGAATCTCAAAATCTTCAAGACTGGATCAAGCTTATCAGACAGCCTGACCCTTCTGCCTTCTTTCAAGTTTTTAGCCCGATCCCTTCGAGCTTTTTCTCCAAAAGCTGTACCCTGAAAACTAGACTTCTATAGCTTTCAGGTGACTTTAAAATCACTCCAAACGCACGAGTATTTTGGGAGAACTCCTTGTCCCAAGTTGATGTTGTTTTCTAGACTTCACTATCCAATGCGTCCTCTTTAAAACTCTATGATCAATGCATAGATTTTGTACTCAACGCAAGGTTTACTCAACTTTCCACTCTTTTTAAACGTATTTTGAGTTGTGATCTAAAAAATGAAGTCTTTGGCCCTATTTATAGGCGTCCAAACCTTCTCTAAATTCGACACCTCCTACTTGGCTGCATGTCCAACTGTTTCCTCCTCACACTACCAACACATCTTTTTGATCAATGCAATCTAAGTGTCTTTCTCCTATGTAGCCAACGCATGAGCTTCAAATTGCATGTCCTCTGATGCAACCACCTAAAATGCTTAAGGCTTAAGGCTTCCTCCCAAGAAGACACATGGTTTGATGAAGTTTTTTTAGGTGATCTCATCCTTTATATGCGTCCAACTCTTGGATGTTCAACACATATTCCATAATCAACGCATAGCCTATAACCAACACATAGAAAGCCAACTCACAACCATCACAATCTAACTTAGCCATTGCAAGAGCCAGCCATCACCAACACATAGGATGGCCGTTCATCCTCGACGCATGGCTCACTAGGTACCACCGCAAAGCTTGCTCGGCATGGCGCATGGTGCTTGGCATAGGCACTAGCTGCTCGATGCATGGGCATGCTGCATAGGCGCTGGCCATTGCTTACAAGCTTGCTCGGCCACATGGGTGCATGGCAAGGTGTTCGATGCATGGCAAGGGTGTTCGATGCACGACCACTCGGCAAGGCACTTTGACGCATGGGTTGTACGCTTGACACATTAGGCAAGGGTGCTGTGCATCGACCGCTCGACGCATGGGCTGTCTTCCAATGCATGCCTTCACTTCAGCCACATCCTACCACCAATAACCCTTCCAACGCATCAACACAATCCTTCCAACGCATCCCGCACAAAATTCTATACTTAGCCAAATTTCCAAATTTTCCCCAAAAGTCAAACTTCCAAATTTCGTCTTTTCTTCTAATTTTTCACCCTTTTCTCTACCATTCCACACTAGTTTCCACATTAACCTACTCACCTCACTGGTCTCAGTAGGGAACATACTCAAGTAGAGAAATTAGGATTCAGGGTTCACAAATGCGTTTTCAAATTCAGCCTTGATCTCTTTGAATTTTTCAAAGGATTCAGACTTTCGTTGCAAAAGATAAACATACCCGTACCTGGAGTAATCATTAGTAAAACTGATACTCATAGCCACCTCGAGCTCGCACATTCATAGGACCACAAAGGTCAGAATATACTAACTCAAGAGGCTCCTTGGCTCTAGAACCTTTTCCAGTAAAAGGTCGTTTAGTCATCTTACCCTCAAGGCAAGATTTGTACACGGGTAAAGAATTTTCTTCTAACTCACTTAGAAGTATATTCTTCACTAATCTCTCAATCCTATTGAGATTTATATGCCCTAAACGTAGATGCCAAAGTTGGGCATTTTCTTTTGGAGAAATTCATAGACGTTTTGATTGAGTTACGACAGATCTGAATATTTCAGTATTATGAAGGGAATTAATGGCTAACGGCCTTAACACATATAAATTTGATTTCAGATTTGTTGTGCAAATAAAGACACCATCTTTATGAATAAACGCTTTAATCAAATTGAAAGAAACAGTGTATTTACATTGCAATAAACACTTTACAGAAATAAGGTTCCTTTTTAGTTCAGGAACAATATATACATCATTTAAAATTAGAAACCTATTATGTAAAGTTAATTGGAGTCCTCACACTGCCACAGCTGAGACGACTGCTCGGTACCTACTCGCATCGTCATCTCACCAGCCTTCTGCTGTCACCAAGATCTAATCCCCTGAAAAGAAGAACAAACATGGTTAGTGGTGCCTAAATCAATTATCCAGGTAGAATCATTATTCTCCACTAAAGAAGTTTTGAGCACAAGTAAATCATATTTACCTTTATCCGCCTTGGCCTTAGCATTGGCTGCTTTCTTCTCCTTCAGATACCAAGGACAGTTCCTCTTCCAATGTCCATCTTGGT
Source organism: Benincasa hispida (assembly GCF_027475165.1). NCBI lineage: Eukaryota > Viridiplantae > Streptophyta > Magnoliopsida > Cucurbitales > Cucurbitaceae > Benincasa > Benincasa hispida. The sequence goes on along the minus strand of NC_143485.1, from coordinate 45,105,002 downwards.
TGCAATGGAAACACTTTCCCTTAGCAACTGGTGGGCGCCTCCTCGGGGCGACAGGTAGTGGGTTAGCAGGTGCTTTCCCTTTTCCCTTACCAGCCTTCTTCTTCTTCCCCTTTGTAGAGTTAGAAGTAGAAGGTGCAGACTTACCGTAGGGAAAAGATAGATCAGGACAAGAGACTAAGTTGCCTTAATGTGCTTACCGTAGGGAAAAGATAGATCAGGACAAGAGACTAAGTTACCTTATCCTCTTACAAGAGATCAAATAAAGAAACGCGCAAAACTGCCATCCTTTAGGGGGACACTCCCAGGGTGCCTCGAGGTGATGCGCAGAAATTTTATTCAACCTAACAAGGGAGACTGAGGGATATGTTGTCGCACTTCCCTCTTCCATTTACTATGAACATTCTCTCCATTCACCTTGATATTGACCTACCCAAACACCATCCGTTCGGGGGACACGCCAAAGGCAGTACAAGGCCGAGGATAGATTTCATGGTGTGGACTTTAGGAGAAAAGTGAAAGGTTTAAGTGAAGCATCTTATGCCCCAAGTACCTCCCACTGAATGTTCTACCTAGGGATTCATTAACCTAGACAATCCGGCTACTGATTTTAGTCTAAGTGGTCTTTTAAAGCTCTGCTCGTAAACAACGTTTGTTTATGAAATATAAACAATTTCAAGTAGTCACATTTAAACTCTTTGATGGACTTCCTTAACTTGCATGCATGCATCAAATCTATCTAATTCACCTTTCCAGGTAAGTTCCCAGGTAGGGGTGTTACGTTTCCGTCAACTTGAATACCCTAGCCTAGATAGAACTTGCTTTAGACAAAAGGTCCCTTATAGATAGATTTGCTACACTTTAACCTTTCATTAGCCAATTTAATCCTATTAAATTGATTAAAAGATTTAAGCCTTAGGGTTGCTAATCATATTAGAACCGTGATCTTAGGTATATGTGATCCAAGTTTTAAACATTTTAAAACCATGAATCAAACCTAAGTGAGCATGTATGTCTTTCTTATTTCTTTTAGTTCTAATTTCTCTTTAACTCTTAAAAAGAAACAACTAAAAATCATTGCACAAAACGAAGCGTTTATAACATTTATAAAGTAATCTATGTGTCATGCTTCATGCAATGTCTGGTCATTACTATATAACTTTTATATTACGCATAATAACCAAGCAAACATGCTATCATTCACCCTTATACTATAACAATTATAATATAAAGATGATGCATGTTAATGATTTTATGCATGTATGAATATAACTCTTATATTATATGATGCATGAGCATGCTCTTACATAATTAAAAATCATGCTTCTCTAAATTATAACAATTACAATAAAGAGATGATGCATGATCATTGCAGAACCTAAGGTGGATTTACTATATGTGCATACCATATGACATATAAAACATACATCGCATGTATTAAACAAAGAGATTAATGGACCGTGATGAGCCTTTAAACCAAAAAACCGGAATGAAAACCCTATCTATTACATTTTTCATCGAGCAAACTGGTTCATAGGCGAATTGGGTCTTGAACCGCCAGGAGGTCTTTATCGTGTAGCAAACTCTAGCAGGTAGACAATCGTTCAGCGCGCACTAGACAATAGGAACTTTAACAAACGATCGCGTAGGTGACGATGAGGCTACAAAGCCTGATCGTCCAAACAATCATGTAGCGCGACGACAGGTAAACGATATACCTTTAGTTACTAAATGATTGTTTAGTCAGTTACTAAGCGATAAAGGTTGCTGACCTAAATGATCGTGTAGCACACTCTAAACGATACGCAAGCGTCTAATCGTCTAACCGATGCGTGCAACTTGGTAAACGATTTACCCTGCGATGCTAAGCGATCGTTTAGTCAGTTACTAAACGATGAAGCTTACTGACTTAAACGATCGTCTAGCTCGTGCATGCATTAAACGATACTCTATGATCGCGTGCCCGATCGTCAACCCGATACGACCAACTCTTGATCGCATACCCTATTGTTCAATCGATGTGTTCAACCACGATCGCATAATCCTTCATCTTCACGATGCGATGGACAACGATCACATAGACCTCTTCTGCACGATGAGATCAACCCTAGATCATCTCCTTCCTCAAAAAGCCGCAACCTTTTCCCAGAACTTCGACGAACAAAAACACAGGGGCTTTTACAAACAACCACAAATGTAAAAGGAATTAAATAAATCGAGGCAATTCATCCTGTAAACATCCATTAATCTCGCACATCCACAACAGAATTAACACTTAAAAAAGCGTAGAAATGCACCTATCATGAATATATACTTTATTGCGTTGCAACAAATGAAATCGGAATATCAGAAACCTGGCTCTGATACCAATTGAAGGATCTCATACCAAGAGTTCCATGAGTGGGTTTAAATCGCTCCAATTTCACAGTGACCGAAACAAAAACGACATAAATTCAACACATACAGTTATCCATATTAAACTTATTATCGGCATGCTCAGAATACAATAATCAACAAGGAAAAAGGTTCATACCAAATGAAGACTGTCTTCGTATGTCTGAACCCTCAGTAGCAAAAAACCTCCCACCAATCTACTGGCACCCGGTGAGTATGTCGACTACAATAGCACGATCCGAACGTACACGAACAATGTAAACACCAAACTCTAAGTTTCCTAGATAAGCATGTTTAGCCAAGGGAATGTTATATTAAATATTTAACAAGTGAAAATCTATATTTATTTATAGGAGTTATGGAGAAAGGAAAGGCAAAACATATTAAATGAGGAAGCTCACTAATTGGCTTGGCTGGAGGCACTAATTATGGGGTGACGTGGCGGTTTAGTCTTTGAACTTAGGAGGCAGCAGAAAGATTAAAAGGAAGAGGAACTTCAAAAGCTTGGTTTCGGCAATTGGCATGAGCAAATTTAGTGAAATAGGTGCTATTTGAAAGCTGGTAGAATCTAGTTTTCGAGGTTGTCTTGCCGGAGAAAGATTACAGGAGGAGAAGAACAAAAAGTGAAAAATTTTTGGAAGAGGCAGAATCTCAAATTAATCAGGGCCCGAGGTGAAGATTGGAAGCTCCAGGCCAAACTATAAGGAATTTTCAGCTAAAATTTTAAGGTAAGAAAAACTCAATTCTAAACAAGTTTATAGAAGGAAGTTTCTTGAAAAGAGTTCTGGATTTTGAGTTATGAATTTTTGAAGTTGAAACAGAGAATCTGTGCATAAGCGGATAGCTGCTTGGGAAGAACAAGCAAACGGCTCACCGTAGAGAGCGAGAGCGAGATAAAAAGGATAAGGATCTCGCTCAAGATGATAATCTCGCTGATTTTTGTGCTGAATCTCGCTCAAGAAGGAAATCTAGTTGGAAACTTGAGCTGAATGTTGTTGGTAAGGAAGAAAAGCTTGTTAGAAGAGGTAAGTATCGCTAAGTTGAAAGTTTTGCTAGGAAAAAGTTGATCTTGCTCATGAGGATGAATTCACTCATGATGATTATCTTGCTAGTCATGCTATTTTTTTTTATCTGAGGTATTTTGCTAAGAATTTTAAGGAATTTAACCGGGAATTATGTTCTTTTAGGCCAAGAAGAGCTAGGAAAGGCGTACAAACCGTTAAGAGCCCCGACGAGCTGTGAGTGACTAAATGAACTTAATGTTTTCAATACTTATGCATATAAGGCCAAGTAAGTTACAGTGATGTTGATGATGAATTTATACTTTCTCAAGCAACAAATGGTTAATGAATAGCTTAACGTATCTTCTCCAGCTTGTATATGTTTTAACGCAGGCCAAGGTATGTTGTGAAATCATTACAAAAGTTAAGTTTCATGTTTTCTAGAGGAAGGCTATGGTAGAACGAGTCCTTGTGTAAATGACATGCAGTGAAACTTAACGAAATAACCCGATACTTAAGGACATGGAAAAGGTATCTGGGTAATAGTACCTAAGGTAATGACGATACTTAGAGAAGTCTACGTGCACGTAGGTAGTTCCGAATGAGAGGCCGAAGTATGGGTCTCCTAGGCCGTATACCACCAAAGGGAGGCCGAAGTATGGGTCTATTGGCCGGTAATAAAAGTTGGGAGCTAGAGCGTTGTAGGCTCGTTCTCAATTAAGGAATAATGATGTTTAATGATGTCTAAGAATGGTTCTTAATGCTATATATAGAGCAAGTATCTTGAGATGCTCATTAGTATATTTACATGTTTATAGTGATGTAATGCATGGTGTAATATGATTCTATAGTCACTCACTGGGCTGATAGCTCACAGATTTTCTGTGTTTTCCATTTACATGTAGCGGTCAGATTCCTCAAGGTTGATCCTGCTGCTGCTTGCCACTGAAAGGCTCGACTTATTAAGAAGACTTAGGTTGATGATCTATTTATGTACACATGTTTTGAGAAGGACTAGGGCTTTGTTAGAGATGTTTGGGCCCAACTATGAATATTTTTCCCATAGATGTTATGTCATGGCTGTATGCATGTGTTTATATAACCTTATGTAGAATCTTAAGAAGGCATGCTGTATGCGTACATTATTAATGATTTAATAGGTTGGTATTTAGAATAGAAGGCTAAGGTGGTGAGTGCTGGTAGTAGGGCGTAACTACCATGATTCTATCCTCTTCCAGTTTAAGAGGGTAATTTGGGAGGATGTGTGACAAACAATGCCGCAGGGACGAAATCACAATTTGGATTCTTTTGGGTGCGAGCGAATACGAATTGCACGATTATTTTTTATTTATTTTTTTAAATGAAAACGATTTTCATTGTTTTAATCCGTCGGTTACCATAACCTTCGCAGCCTCATTTCCCACGTCCGAACGTGGATCAATCGATTAATTATCAAATAATTAATCAATTAATTTAATTTATAAATATAATCATATTATATTTATATCCTATAGTTTGATATCATATATCTACTATAGTGTTTTCTCTCTACTTGATATAAATCATATTTATATCTAATTTCCTCCAAAATAATATATCTCATACATTTAGCCAATTATATCACATATAATTAACCAGTCCAATTATATCATATGTAATTGAACTTTCTCTTGTCAATTTGAACATTTAAAATTAACCCAAACACTGGTTTTCGACTTTATCCAAGCTGCCCAGGTGACCTAATGGACCTGTGGCTCAACGTTCCAACGGTACGTGAATAGCTGACTAAACTCTTTAGCCACAAGATCCACCATCCATTAACTGTCAATGAGTCCACTAAAGACCAACAGCTGAACTACTCTTACCACAGATATATTTTTGTGTCCATCAGATATAACCAATCATGAGTACGATGACCCTTCACAAATGCTCGTAAGTATAGCTGGGCCAATTTACCGTTTTTCCCTGTAGTTACATCTCACTCCTTAAGTACCACTGATTCCTCTAATGAACAATACAACATAGTCCAACTATGTGTGAACACCTCTCGGGCCAAGAGAAGGTGTGTGGCGTCACATCGTTTAAGCCCCAGAATCAACCCTTAAGGGAGCCATCTATCTACTTACCCCTACCTCGGGGAAGGAGTGAATTCCATCTTGTGTAGCTGAATTCCCAGCTCCCAAATCAGATGAATCCCCAAAATGGTAGGTTTGAATCGACGACCTAGCCACTCGCACCTATACAAATCAAAGAACCACCCTCAATGGTAGGAGTTCCCAACTCACTCAGGATTGAGGTCATGTTATCTATGGTCTTCCAAGTGAAGTGAAGTCTCTGTCATGAACGGTGTTATATAACGAGACATTAACAATTCGTGGTCAGGTCTTATACAAACTATTTCTATAAGACGCCCCCGCTCGCATGTCCTCAACAGGAATGATCAGGATTAAACCATCTGTGACAAGTCACAACACTTGTGACCATTCCACAAATCGGGTCGCGTCCGTAGCATTACCAGGATAAGGTTTCCCTCCTTTATCCATATACTACAGACCATTTTGGTTATCACTCAAGACATGATCCACTTGTATGTCACCACATACATGCTTGAGTCACATACAGATAACCAGGGATTTTATGTTTATTGGTTTGTGATAAAGCAAATAAAACAATTAACCGAGCAAAACAATAAGATGTGAAGTAAATATCATATATTAACAATCACTGGTGTTTGTATATACTGTTTACAAATACAGAACACGAGACTTTAGGGCATCAACCCCAGCATTATAAATGTTATAATCTAGCATGAAGAAATTACTTGAAAGCATGCGCATGCATCATGAAATATAAGAGTTATATTTTGCATGCATCATCCTTTTATTATAATTGTTATAGTCTAAGGGTGAATGGAAGCATGTTCTGCTTGCTTCATTGTGGTTTTGTATAAGTGTTATATAAAAGAAGTAGCAATGAATGGACAATGCATTGAGCATGACACTTAGGCTGTCTATAAGCATTATGAATGTCTTGCATATGTTAGCTTAGCATGATGGTTGTTTCCGTTTATAAGTGTTATAAAGGAAATTAGACCTAAAACCAATAATTCAAAGTTGCATGCGGACTTAGGGTGAACTCAAGTTTTTTAAAAGGGTTTTAAAATTGGATTGACATAGACATAAGTTCAAATGGTTCTAAAGAGTTTAGTAACCTAGATTACTCTTTTAAAATCGGTTTAATAGGATTAAATTGGTTGAATAAAAGATTAAATTTGTTGTAAGCCTATCTATAAGGGGCCTTTTGTCTAAGGCAGGTTCTGGCTAGGCTGGGGTTTTTAAGTTGACGGAAACGTAACACCCCTACCTGGGAACCTACCTGGAAAGGTGAATTAGATAGATTTTCAATAAGCATGTGACGTTTTGGTTAAAGATTTCGTTAAAGAGTTTGATGGATGATTGATGACATACAGAAATGCATGTCATCTTAGGCCTTTTACTTAGAATATGAAGGTTGTTAAGCAGAATATGCGGCAATTATGCTAGGAATTCACGAGAAAGTGAGCTTGCATCGATCAGTATGATAAATCTCGGCTAACCCGTTATTATGCGTTATTATTCGTTCAATGTTCTATTTTTGTAGCTAATACAGGAAGTGGAGAAAACGCGAAAATCGGACCACCACATAGACGACCGCATGTGGAGAAACTCTCTATCACAAAGGCGAACGCGTTGATCAACGCATGGATGTTGCGGTAATCAGCCGTATGCGCCCATCGTATGGGAGTTGTGCTCGTCAAGCGATTGCGGTCATCGTGTAGAGTTGCAGTATTAAGCGTGGTCATTGAACAATTGTAGCTATGTGATAATGCATACTAATGGGATCAACGCAAGGTTGGTAGAATGAACACAACAATGCATCTACCTCGAGAAAATCATAAGCTGATGCTGACATTTCACCTACCACGCCATTAGCGACAGAGGTTCAGAAAAGGACTAACGCACCGAATGTCAAAATCAGAACGTCCGTTAATGTTGATCCAAGCTCTATAAATAAAAGCCGCTGAGCAGAATTCCAACTTGTCCAAGGATTACAAATGTAACCCAGGGTTTTCCCTGCGATCCAGACAAAATGCGTGAGAAGATGCTTGAGAGTTCTTCACCTCCTTCATCCATTCCGAGTGACGATCGGAGCCTTCGACTGGAGCTAGATCTTGGGAGAGTCAGCTCTACCGCCCATCCATGGCACCACCGACAGCCTTGACGCACATCCGTAGGAAGCAAGTCTTTTCTTTCAGCCGGTCATGTTATTTTCCTTTCTTTTCTTATATTGTATTGTATGACATTTTGTGATTAAGGAATTAATACAATTTTTTTCAATGCATTTCTCTGTCTCCTTCAACTCCATCTCCATCTTCTTTGCTTAGCATCTTTACTTTCATTGCAACACTTAGTGAGATTGCTTGGGTACCGTATACTTAGTCATGTGAATTAGGGATATGAAGCATGTAGCAACCCACTAAGAGGTGTGCGTTGCGTGAGTGTGTGAGTAACCTTATTTGCTTAGTGTGAAGCTGCGACAACGCCTATCTATAGGCTAACGCATTGCTTGTCTATGAGTAAAGTCAGCAACAATCAACTGCCCGGGAGGGTAAGTGGTTGGTCGCATTAAGCAATGTATGCATTGTTCACTAGGGATAGGAACAATCTTAGGTCAGCAAAGTTCATATGGTTACATTGTTCAATGCATGCTTCATTCATCATTTAGGCATACTTGGGAGAGTAGTCTAAAATCCAAATATAAGACTTGAAAGAGCGGATTGGAACGCATAAGCAAGAATGAGAAGCTTAGGTATAAGCTCCATTTGCTATCACACGGCGTATGCGCCCTACAGATAGGATATTGCATGCATCCAGGAAGTAGGATAAGGTGTTATGCGGCTAGCACGCTCATACGGCGAGAGCTAGTGAGCGGGTTATGGAGGTCTAGGTAGGCATAGACTTCTCAGCCTTATCGCAGATCCACCGTATACATCCTAGGGTTAGGTTCACGTGCGTGTAGCATGATTGCATGGCTTGCGTTGGCTAAGGTTGCCCTTGCGGTCACTCTTAAGGGTTGCAATGAAATCATCTCCACATTTTATCTATTTTCCCATTCATTTATTTCATGTCAAGAGTTGTCTGTCTCTACCTCTTATGCATATTCTCATTGTGTTGTCTGTTAGCTAGGAGTAGGAGTAGTGTTAACTTAGAAACCCCTCCAACATTATTTTATTTAACCACCGCATGCACATTACTGCATTCAGTCAGCTACAAGTCCCGTGTTCGACCTCGGATCGCCCGAGAAACTTGCGTTCGTGTTATACTTGGCGTGAACGCAAGAAAACTTGTGACAAGATGCATGGTCATTGCATACATTCATTAACGCATTATCATTCCAACGCATGACCATCGACGCATGACTATCAATGCATACCTTAAGAACATGCATCACATATTGCATCCAAGGGATTTTAGTTGTTGAATAGTTTGACTTCTAATTTCTCATCATCAATGATGATCAAAAGTTGTTCAACTATCCAAGGTAAAAGTTACTCTTGGGAAAACTTAAAAGTCACTTAGTGAAAATCCTTAGCCGTGTTTTTTCTAAGTAAGCTAAACCCTAGGTTATAAAATACTCAGGGGGAGCAAAAGGCATATCAGATATGTCTATGATTCCACTCATGTTTCTCCCTGTATGTTCACACCGTGAGATTCATGCTTGGCCTCATAATGCCCAGGATGCATCCCCCTTCGAATGGTGTTTGTATGAGTCAATATCAAGGTGAACGGAGAGAGTGTTTATAGTAAGTGGGTGAAGGGTGTGTGTCAACACGTCCTATGGTCTCTGTCATTGGTTCACACTGTGAGATCATTATGTACTTTCTCATGTCGCCTTCGGAGCGTCCCCCTTCAGATGGGTTTTGTGCAGTTGGTCAATATCAAGGTGAACTCCAGAAATGGATAGGGTCGCTTTAGGTTTTGCCCCAATCGGATTTTTTCCCTTCAGATTGGCCTTTTGGGAAGGACCTCTAGGGCTAAAATGGCGAGTCACACATACGGGAGATTATTAAGTAGGTTAATGATCTCTTGGCTAAATCAATGATGGCTAGTCGTTATAGAAGCAAGAGTTATTCTAGTATTAATGACTGGTTTAGAACTTCTCAATTCAGAGGGATAACTAACCTCCCTTCGGCAGCTTTTGTCCTAAACCTTTGAAGCGTCATTGCAAAGCTAGATGTCACATGGGGTTCATTTTAGTTTTGCTAAAACCTTATTGGATGTTGTTTTTTTTTAAAATGGGTATTTGCTTAAAACCTAACATTGGTCAATGTGTTTTTCTTTTTAGCAACTCGTTAGTATTTCCATTTAAAGCTTTTAAAAATGACCGAGTATTTACAGTGGAAAGAATCGTGTGAAACGAACGTGGCAAACGACCTCCATCCCACTACCCTCCAAAAGAGGAGACAAGACAGTAAATATGATTTATTAGTCTTGGAGACGTGTCTGGTAGAGAATGATGATTCTACTTGAATCCTTGATTCAGGTGCTACCAATCATGTCAGATCCTCTTACCAAAGATTTAGTTCCTGACAAACATTGCCATAAGAAGAGATGACTCTTCAAATCGGTACTAGTGAGGTTATTTCAGCTGTTGCTGTAGGCAGGCTGAAGTTATTTGTTGACAAGAAACGTTATCTGTTACTGGATAATGTTTTTGTAGTTCTTCATATTAAGAGGAACTTGATCTTGGTTTCTTGTCTCACTGAACAAAGGTATACCGTCTCCTTTTCTAAAAATAAAGTGTTTATTTTCAAGAATGGAATGGAGATTGGTTATGGTTCAATGGAAAATAACTTATATGTACTAAGGCCATTAGTCATAAAAGACTTGTTTAACACTGAAATGTTCAGTACAACAACAACAGCTAAAAGACCAAAGGTTTCTCCAAAGGAAAATGCCCGTTTTTGGCATCTTAGGTTAGGTAACATCAACCTCAATAGGATTGAAAAGTTGGTGAAAAGTGAACTTCTAAAGAGTTAAGAAGAAAACTCTTTGTCGGTATGTGAATCATGCCTCAAAGGCAAGATGACCAAACGACCTTTTAATGGAAAAGGTTACAGAGTCAAGGAAGCCTTGAAGCTTGTACATTCGGACCTCTGTGGTCCAATGAATGCTAGTGCTTGAGGTGGGTATGAATATTTCATCTCTTTCATAGATGATTATTCAAGGTTTGGGTATCTATTCCTAATGCAATGCAAGTTTGAAGCCCTTGACAAGTTCAAGGAGTATAAGGATGAAGTTGAAAACTTATTAGGTAAGAAGATAAAAACACTACGATCTGATCGTGGTGGAGAGTATATAGACCTCCAATTCCATAACTATATGATACAACATGGGATTGCGTCCCAACTCTCAGCCCCTGGTACACCTCAGAAGAATGGTGTATCAGAAAGAAGAAATAGAACCCTTGTTGGACATGGTTCGGTCTATGATGAGTTATGCTCATCTTCCAGACTAGTTTTGGGGTTATACAGTGTAGACTGCATGTTATATCCTGAACAACGTTCCCTCGAAAAGTGTTTCTGAAACACCTTTTGAGTTATGGAGAGGCCGTAAAGGTAGTTTATGCCACTTTAGAATTTGGGGTGGTTCGACACATGTGCTAGTGACTAACCCAAAGAAGTTGGAACCACGTTCGAAGGTTTGCCTCTTTGTAGGCTACCCCAAGGAAATGAGAGGAGGATATTTCTATGATCTGAGTGAGAACAAAGTGTTTGTTTCTACTAGTGCAATCTTCTTGGAAGAATACCACATGAGGGATCATAAGCCACGAAGTAAACTCGTTTTACATGAGATCTCAAGTGAGACTGAGACTACTGAGGGTTCAACAAGAGTTGTTGAACAGGCCGACAGATCAATAAGAGTTGTTGATGTTGGAACGTCTAGTCAACCAGCTCAAGAGTTAAGACTGCCTCGACGTAGTGGAAGGGTTATGAACCCACCGGATCACTACATGGGTTTGACTGAAGCCCAAAATGTCATATGAAGGACGGGGTCGAGGATTCATTGTCTTTTAAGAAAGCAATGGAGGATGTTGACAAAGATGAATGGGTTAAGGCCATGAATCAGGAAATGAGTCTATGTACTTCAATAATGTCTGAGAGCTTGTTAATCCATCTGATGAGGTAAGACCTATTGGGTGTAAGTGGATCTTTAAGCGAAAGAAAGGTGTAGATAGAAAGGTGCAAACCTTTAAGACTAGAATCATGGCAAAGGGTTATACCTAGGTTGAGGGAGTTGACTATGAGGAAACTTTCTCACCTGTTCTCATGTTGAAGTCTATCAGGATTCTCCTATCCATAGCCACATTTTATGATTATGAAATATGGCAAATGGACGTCAAGACTGCCTTTCTTAATAGTAATCTTGAGGAGACCATCTATATGACTCAACCAGAGGGGTTCGTAGTTCCAGATCAAGAGCAAAGAGTTTGCAAGCTTCATAGGTCCATTTATGGGCTGAAACAAGCATTTAGATCTTGGAACATCAGATTTGACACTGCTGTCAAGTCATTTGGCTTTGACCAGAATGTTGATGAGCCTTGTGTTTACAAGAAGATCATCAACAGCTCAGTAGCTTTCTTGATACTGTATACGAATGGTATCCTACTCATTGGGAATGATGTAGGGTATCTGTCTGACATTAAGGAGTGGCTAGCTGCCCAGTTCCAAATGAAAGATTTGGGTGAGGTACAGTATGTTCTCGGGATCCAAATTATTCGGGATCGCAAGAACAAACAGTTAGCCCTATCTCAGGCATTGTACATTGATCAAATATGGATCAGATACAGGATGCAGGATTCCAAGAGGGGTTTGTTACCCTTCAGGCATGGAATCGTTCTATCTAAGGATCAATGTCTTAAGACACCTCAAGAGGTTGAGGAGATGAGACGGATTCCCTATGCTTCTGCTGTAGGAAGCTTGAAATATGCAATGTTGTGTACCAGACCTGACATTTGCTATGCAATAGGGATTGTCAGTCGATATCAGTCCAATCCAGGATTTGATCACTGGACGGCGGTCAACGCGATCCTCAAGTATCTTCAGAGAATGAGGGACTACAAGCTTGTGTATGGAGATAAGGATCTGATCCTTACAAGATATATGGACTCTGACTTTCAGACCGATCGAGATTCTCACAAATCGACATCAGGGTCAATGTTTACTCTGAATGGAGGGGATGTAGTCTAGTGAAGCATCCAGCAAGGATGCATTACGGAATCCACTATGGAACGTTGTTGATCCCTTTACAAAGGCCTTCACGGCTAAAGTGTTCGAGGGTCACTTGGAAAGTCTGAGTCTGCAGGACATGTGGCATCTTGTCTAGGGCAAGTGGGAGATGATACTGGGGTATGCCCTAGTTTATTGTATATTGTACATTTTTATATTATATTGTACAATAGTCTCCCGAGTCATTAGAACAAGTGGGAGATTGTTGGGATTGGTGTCCTAATTCTCCCAGAGTTTCGCTGTTTTGTAAAGATACACATTGTTCAATGAACAAAATATGTATTATTTAATTCTGGCATTTACTCATATCTAATAAACAAAGCTCCTTGGTTATTTTATGTGAACTTAAGCATGCATATGTGATATACAAGTGGATCATGCCTTAAGTGATAACCTAAATAGGTCTGTAAGGATTAAGTGGGATACTTGATCCTGGTGACACTATGGATACGGCCCGCTTTGTAGAAGTTTGCAAGTGTTGTAAACTACTACAGATGGTAGATCCTGACCATTCATGTGGAGATGTGCAAGCGGGGGTGTCCTATACAAAGAGTTTGTATAAGACCTGAACCATGAGATGACTAGACTCTGTATATAACGCCGTTGATACTAGAGACTTGCATCTCATCTAAACGACCATAGGTGACACGAACTCAGTCCTGAGTGTTTCGGGAACTCCTGCCTTTGAGGGTGGTCCTTTGATTAGTATGGGTGAGAGTGGCCAAATTGCCAACTCAACATGCCTACCTTTTTGGGGACTTGTCTAATCTCGAAGCTGGGAACTCAATCCACAAGATGGAATTCACTTCTTTCCTAAAGCAGGGATAGGTAGAGAGATTGCTCCCTTAAAGGTTGATTCCAGGGCTTGAACACAGTGGCCACAACTTCTCTTTGGAAGAGAAGACTCAGTCATAGTAGGACTATGACTTATATTCATTAGAGGGATCAATGGTACTTAAGGAGACAGATGTGACTACAGGGGCATAACAATTATTGGCCCAGCTGTACTTATGAGCGATTTGTGAAGGGTTGTCGTACTGTTGATTGGTTAAGATGGACACATAATATATCTATAGTAAAGAGAGTCCAGCTGTCGGTCCTTAGTGGAGTTCCTAGTAGTTAACGAATGGTGGATCCCGTGACTAAAGAGTTTAGTCAGTTATTCACGTACCGTTAGAGCTTCAAGCTACAGGTCCATGAGGTCCCCTTGGTAGCTCAATGGATTCAGTTGAGGATTAGTTCTTGATGTTGATTTGAAATGTTTAAATTGACAAGATGTATTTTGATTATATAGTATATAATCGGTATGATGTATGAGATACTTCTAGTGGAAGATTGATGTAAATGAGATTTACATTAAGTACCATGGAACAGAAAAAGAACTATAGTTTATATGTTTCATGAGATGAAATATTAGAACTATAGGTTATAAATATAGTATAATAAGTTGGTTATCATTTATATTTATAATAATATTAATTATTGGATAATTAATTCTTTTTCTTTAATAACCAATTTAGTGGGTGGTTATTAGATTCATGGTAACTGTGAGTTTAAAAGGAAAGTGGTTTTCCTATTTTCAAAAAGAGTTTTACAAACGATTGAAAAAGTTTTGAGTTTTCTCTCTGCGCAAAAGAAACTCACGGTAGTCATCAAATAAATATGGATTTACTATACGATGGCTGGGCGAGCTAAACGATCGTGTAGTGGCGAGCTAAACGATTATGCAGTATTTACTAAACGATCACATAGTTTTGCTAGACGATCGCTTACCCTAAGTAAACGATCGTGTAGAGTCTGTAAGCGACAGACCGAGCTAAACGATCGCATAGCTTTTGCTAGACAATCGCTTAGCTTTATCTAAACGATTGGGCATCGACCTATACGATAGGTCTCCGCCATCTCTCACTTGCCCAGTCGTGTATGCGATCGGTGTTTTCCTCCTTTGTCTGCCTCATGCCAAGTCCGAACAGAGCCCACCCTCTGGATTGTCACACTGAGAATACCAAGGCAGCCTTGTTGCTGGTGTCAGACTCAACTCGATACCGTCGAGGTTTTCTGGAGGCCATTTATGGTGCTGTGGAGGTTGTTCGTGTTGCTGAGGAGTTCGTGGTCGAGGCGATCATTAAGGACGAACGCGAAGTGTTCGTGCTGTGTTGTGATCATGTAGATCGAGCGTTTGTGGTTGCTGATTATTCGAGCGATCGCGCAACAAAGTGTGGAGACGCATCTTTAAATGTGCATAGAGTTTGTTCTCTATTCATTTGAGTTTTTCATGCTGTAATTTCTGTATTTGTATAATCGCTTGTTTGAAGTCGACTGTAAATGTATTGTTTATTCATGATTGTGGTTTAGAATTATCTTTCTTCTATTGCTTATAGAAATCTCAGATTCGATTTCCTTTAAGGTGATCCTAGCAAGGCTAAGAATCATTAGCATGCATGATAAAGCGTGAAAAGTCAACCTCGATAATCATGCTCGGGAATTTAAATTGATTCAAAGAAAACACAATTTTGAATAGCAACATCAATTAGGGCAGAAAACTCATGAGATTACAAAGAATCCTTGATCCAAGGCACTAGATGAAGTTTATCTCAATATTCATACATAAATCCAAGAGATACGGTCCAATCCATGCTCACACTCCAAAATTAAACTAAAATCTAACCTAATGATACTGAAAACATCAAAGGAAAAGAAGAAAACAATGCCTATCCTTGGCCTCCATGAATTTACGCATAAGTTTGACTTAAAACCAAAGAGAGTATTTATAAATTAATTGCAGCGTTGCAACGCTGGGAATGGACGTTGTAATGCTGCTCTGTATTTGGGCTAAAGAAGAAATGCCACACAGCTGATTTACGTCAAAATATTTGTAGCGTTGTAACAGTTACAACAGCATTGCAATGTTGCTCGACGAAAGCATCTATTACCTTAAAGCGTCAATCGAGCATTGGGCTTATATACGTCACTAGTGTTGCAACGCTCTCCAAGAGCATTTTGGTCATTTTACTCCCTTAAAGTTCGGAAGCTCAAATCAACTTCGATTTGCTTCAAATTAACCTTGTTTAGCTCCAAATGGACAATTTAACCTCTTGGTTGCTTGGTACCTACAAATAAGACAATAATCACATAAAATCCAACAACGAGCCCAAATTAAGCTATGAATAATAACTCTTTTTGAGAGCTATCAAACACCCCCAACTTAATTCTTGCTCGTCCTGAGGAAGCTAGAAGCACACAATCAAACATATATATAAAACACATGCTAGCTCCAGTTGCAAAGTTGTTTCTTCAATCTTAACAGTCAATTATAATAAAGTTTGTAATCAAGAACGAAATTCAATTACAATTAATCAATGAAGTACATTTTTAAGAATGATTATTAATATATTCATGCATGAGCTAGTTTCAAAGGATGAACTCTTATGGAACTTCTTGGAATGGGCAAAATTTGCCTCTCATTCTATTGATCTCTTATTTTTCATAAGAGACTAATAAGTCTGTAACTCATTCAAGAAGGTAGTCATGGTGTACTCTATTTTATTCATAACTGCATTGCTGCAGAATTAGAGGAAACTCTTTGAAATAGATTCCATAATAAAGGACACCTAACTTTTCTCGTCGATGACCGCGTTGTTCATCTCAGGGACATTGAAGTGGACCACCAGGTTGAGAACATGTTCTCTCACTGACTGGCCTTCCTTCATTTACGCATTATAAATGTACTTGAGGGCCTTGTGCCAGATCTAAGAGGACGGTTGTCCAAACATCTCCTAGAAAGACTCCATAATTTGACATGCAGTGATTATGGCCTCGTGTTTCTTAGTAAGAATGCCAGTCAGACTTACCAAGATATAGACTCGGGCCTTGTCATTGGCCTTTTTCCAGTGATCATAAGCACCATTCAATGCTTGGGATGGATTTCGAGTGGGGATTAAAGGACACTCCTCCGTTAAGATGAACCGAAGATCATTTATAATTGGAAATTGTATTCAAGTTAGATTTCTACGTTGCATAGTTTTCACTAGTTAGTTTTTTGTTCTTAAGAAAGGAAATAATTGTAGAAGACATGCTGAAACAAATAACAAACTATTGACCATATCAACTAGATTTTCCTTAACCCATTACACAAAACAAGTATCCGATTAGTTTAGCAAACGAGCAATCAAAGAACCCTAATTAAACTATTGATTTAGTTTTTGCAATGATACTTCAGAAATTTAGAGCAACAACCACCAAAGAGTGATCAGCTACCTTCCCCTTAATTGAGATAGTGTCAACTAATTATTAATACCAAAATAACTCTTATTCCTATAGTTCTTTGCTATCATTTTTCGGCCAATGATTCATTAACTAGCTTAATTCATCCTATAAGTGTGACCCTACCATTTTTCGATCCCAAAGGTACACTTCAACAGGCTACCATAAGGAAAGACAACTATTGAAGATTAACCTAAGAAACCCTATCTATTACTAGAGTTTTCTTTGTTCTGAATCATATAATCAGGTCTTCCGAAGGGATGGTTGCTCTAAGAAAGCTCCCCCTTAGCTTATCAAGGCTTAGCTAGTTACGACACATAGGCGGACCATAGGAATCTTACAGTGCAACCTAATAGAGGAGACCATAAGATAGTTGACACACGTATTTCTCCCATTTACTATGAACACTTTCCTTATTCACCTTGGTATTGACCCATGCAAACACTTTTCAAAGGAAGGTCGCACCTGGGGGACACGAAGCCGAGCATGGATCTTATGGTGTGAACTCTTAGGGACGTGAGAGCTAAAAATTGATATATCCCATATACCATTTTTCTCCAACTAAAGTGTTCTACCATTTTAGGGTTTTATTATACTTAGTTAAATTCTGGCTAATGAATCTATCTAAGTCTATGCCTATAATAATGTCTTTACTCTAATGTTCTAGGTGAATTAAACCATTTAATTAACCTAGTAACATTGCATGCTAACAGAACTAAGGTTAATTCAACTCAAGTTCCAGGTCAGTTTCCAAGTAGGAGTTGTTCTATAAATCGTCATCTTAAGAACCCCCAACCTAGACAGAACTTCACTGGTAGAGTTCTCCCTTATAACCTAAAGTCTTGTTTGTCCTATTAGTCATATTTTAAATCTATTAAAACAAATAGGACATGATTCTAATCTTATTATAATTAATTATGATCTAAGGTCTAGATTAATTTTAAACATTTTAAAATTAATTCCAATTCCCTAAGATCCTAAGTTTGCACACACCTCTTTATTATAGGTTGATTGTTACTAAATATTAATTTTATAACTATTAAAAAATTAATTATTAGCCATATAATCATGCTTTCTATAGTTTACTTGAACAATAATCAAATTCTAATTAACAAGAAAATCATATTACATGCATTTCATGACTTTAATATAACAATTATATTACACTATGAATATGTCATGCTCAATACAAATTGATTATCAACTTTATTAATATAACATTTATATTAAACAACTCATGAAAATCCACCAAGCATATACAAGATACTAATAAATATAACTCTTTATTTATGCCTAAGTAAGGTCATGCATCATGCTTTTCCAATTTCATATATTTAATATATCAAAATATATTAAACACTCATGATGCTTATAATATATTACAATGCATGAACATGCTTAACTTATTGTGAGATTTATTTAAATGACATCCATAAAACAATTAAATAGCAAATGAACTAATAATTTGGCTTCTAGGATAAAATAAAGAAATAAATTACAATAATTATGCTAATTTTATCCTAAAACTGCTTCTACCGCTCTCTAATTGGACCAAACCAGCTCAAACCGACCTCAATTGCTTCGAACTGGACCTAAAACCACGAACTGAGTCAACCTAGTGCAAAATGGGACCAAACTACTTTGAACCAGCCAAACTGGACCAAACCACCCTGGACCGTAGCTGAACTGCGTGCAACGCAGCCCTAGCATCGAATGTGTCGTAATGTTGCTGAAGGGATTGAATCCCAAACGGAAGCGTGCGATAGCCTTGCAATTGTTTTCAATTTTACATAAACAAAAATGGTATAAAAATAATAAAATAATGGGTAAACAATCAAAATTAGCATGCATTTAAAAGAAGAAAAGAGGGAAGAGCTAAAACATACATTTGTGGATTCCCAAATTCTTCACGATTTCCTCCACGTCTTCTCCAGAACGTCTCTTCATTGATCAAGAGACACCACCGTAAGTGAAACTTGTTATTCTCTAGGATCCCAAGAATTGGATGTGTGGTCTCCTAGACATGAAAGAGGAAGAATGAGTAGTAGAGAAAAAAAGAGAGATTTTGAGAGAAGTATTAGGAGACTAGGATTCAAAATTCCCAATTCAACTGTCTCACAAACATGGGTTATGAAGACTTATTAATAGAGAGAATAGGTGACCCCTTCTCTTAGTCTTCCCTATTCCTACTCGAGTTCTAATTTAATTAAATAATTTTTATTTAATTAATTAGTTCGATAATTAAACAACCATATATATTAAATCCAATTTAATATAATTAATTAAATAAATAAATAATAAACATCACATGTTTATTTATCTCTACTTCTCAAAAATTAATTAATTAATTAACCATCAATTAATCAATTAAACGACTATATCAAATCACATTTAATATAGAATTAATCAACATATAATTATCAGATATTTATATATATACATCTTTTTAATATTTGAATCTTATTCAAATATTTTTCTCTCTTAATTATAGATCACATTTATAATTAACCATATTATATTAATCTCACTAATATGCAATTTATTTGAACAATTCAAACCATTCTTCTTATATATCCTTTAGTGAGCTAAAAAAGGACCTTATGAACCTAAAAATTAGAAGATCCAATGATATAAGATTAATTAATTAAACTTTTTCAATTTTCATTAACTACCGGTCAATCCACTAAAGATCGATAGATGCACTCTTCGCACTATAGATTTATTTATGTGTCCACGGATATAAACAATCAACAATGAGTCGACCCTTCACAAATTGCTCATAACTACAGCTGGGTTAAAATACCGTTTTACTCCTGTAGTTACATCTAACTTCTTAAAAACCACTGATCCCTCTAATGAACAAATAGTTTATAGTCAAACTATAAACTAACACCTCTCGGGCCAGCGAGAAGTTGATACCTCAATGTTCAAGACCCAAAATCAGCTATTACAGGAGTAATTTATCTACTTTCCCTAAGGTCAGGAAATTAGTGAATTCTATCTTATGTAGTTGTGTTCCCAGCTCCCTATTCGGGCAAGTCCCCAAAATGGTAGACTTGTTGAGTCGGCTAACGAGGTCACTTTCACCCATACAAATCAAAAGATTGCCCTTATAGACAAGAGTTCACAACTCACATAGAATAAAGGTCAAGTTACCTATGGTCATTCTAGTAAAATGTAATTTTTTTAGCAATGGTGTTATATAGAGAGACTATTTATTTCACGGTCTGATCTTATACAAACTTTTTTTATAGAATGGCTCCACTTGCATGTCTCCACATAAACAATCAGGATCAGATCATTTGTAGCACTTTACAACAATTGTAACATCTACAAAACAGACCGTATTCACAATGTCACTAGGATAAGATACCCAGCCTTATCCATTTACTACAAACAATTTGTTGGGATTGATGCCCTAAATCTCGTAGGATCCTATAGTTTGTAATTGTATTGTACAAACATTTTATTTATGTAACAAAATATATAATATTTTTATTCAAAATTAGTTGCATTAACCACAAAGCAATAAACTAACATCCAAGGTTATCTTATAGCTTAAACATGTACGTAGAGACATACGGGTGGATCATGTTTAAGTGATAACCTAAATGGTCTGTAGTAAATGGATAAAGTTGGATACCCTATCCTAGTGGCAATATGAGTATGACCTGCTTTATAGATATTACAATTGTTGTAAAGTACTACAAATGATTTGATCCTGATCACTCATGTGGAGATATGTGAGCGGGGATATTCTATACAAAGGAGTTTGTATAAAACTGAACCACGAAATGTTTAGTCTCATTATATAAAGCCATTTATAATAAAGACTTACATTTCTCCAGGATGATTATAGATAACATGACCTGAATCTTGAGTGAGTTGTGAACTCTTACCTATGAAGGCGATCCTTTGATTTGTATGGGTGAGAATGGTCAGATCGACAACTCAACAAACCTACCATTTTGGGGATTCATCTGATTGAGGAGCTCGAAACACAACTACACAAGAAGGAATTCACTCATTCCCCAATGTCGGGGCAAGTAGATAAATTGCTCCCTTAAGGGTTGATTTTGGGGCTTGAATAATGTGCTGCCACACCCTCTCCTGGCTCGAGAGGGGTTTGTCATAGTTAGACTATGATTTATTGTTCATTAGAGGGATTAGTGGTACTTAAGAAGCTAGATGTAACTATATGGGTAAAACGGTAATTTTAGCCCAACTATACTTATGAGCAATTTGTGAAAGATCATTATACTGTTGATTGGTTATATCCAATGGACACAGAAATATATATGTAGTGTAAAAAGTGCAGTTGTTAGTCTTCAATTAACGGATGATGAATAATTTAATTAAAGAGTTTAATTCATTATTCATGTATCGTTGGAGCTTCAAGCTACAGGTCTATGAGGTCCCCTCAGTAGCTCAACGAAATTTAATGAGAATCAGTTTTTGGATTAATTTGAATTGTTCAAATTAAGGGAATTAATTATATGTGATATAATTAATTAAATTTTAATTATATATATGATATAATTACTATAATGTATTTGATACATTATAATAATAAGCATTTATTTGAGAGAAATTTAATATTTGAACATGATTCAAATATTAATTATGTGAATTGAATTTATATAATTAAACTTAATATTAGTGGGATTTATATTAAATATCGTTGTTGAGAGAATTAAACCATAGGTTATATTGTATTGGATACAATATTGAACTATAGGTTATATGTTATATTTGATATAACATAGAGTTTAATATATATTATAGGGTTGTTTTTAAATATAGAAAAATGAACCAAAATATTTACAAAATATAGTAAAATTTTAAAATTATTAATGATAGATGTTGATAGACACTGACAGACTTCTATCAGTGTCTATCAGTGACATTGATAGACATTGATAGAAGTCTATCAGTGTCTATCGACGTCTATCATTGATAGTTCTAAAATTTTGTTATATCTTGTAAATATTTTTAACAGTTTTACCATTTGAAATAATTTCCATATATATATATATATATATATATATATTTAAGGTTTATTATTTTTTTAATTTTACTAATTTTATTTTTAATAATAATAAAAATAATAATAATAATAATAATAATAATAATAATAAACTAATTTTAGGGAGGGAGTTGTAACTCCTTCTTCATTATTCTCTACACTAGTGGTGTGAAGGTTTTTCATTCTTTCTTCTTCCTGAAGAAAAAAATACACGGTGGATTTTTTGTGAGGGAAAAAAAATCCTTCCTTTCTCCTCATCCTTCTTCTCAATTCCCTCTTAAAAAGAAAAAAACCAAAATAGTCAGGGCATCACGCACTCCTAGATTCTCATTCAAAGAATACCAAGGTCACCTCTATGGTAGTGTTCAATTGAAGTTGGAGGAAAATCAATTCAAGATTTGGTCTTCAAAGGTAAGGGTTCGTGGTAATTTATAAAAAGCATGTTGTAATTTTGTGAATTACATAATTTTATTCTCTTCATATGTAAAATTTTCTGTTCTGTAAAATTTTGGGAATTGGGACGATCCATCTCATCCATTCAAGGTCCCTTCATAAGGTTCCTTCATATACGTTTTCTAGGTATTCGATCAAATGAGAGAGGGAGAGTGAAACATGGGAGTCATCCCACGTTTCTGTTAATTCCCTACGTGGGAGTTAACTTTTTTAATTTAAAATTAAATAAATAAATTTATTTTATTTATTTAACATTAATTAGATCTTATTTAATTAATGGTTTCATTTAAATCATATTTAAATGAAACATCCCTCACATAATCTATAGTTTAAATTCAATTAATTAAATTAATTAAATCAAATCAAATTAAATAATTATTTAATTCTCCAATTAAATAATTATCAAATTAAATATCAAATATTTAATTTGACCTACAAATGAATCATATTCAGTTGTTTTTCTCTCGTAACCTATAGTTTTTATGTGCATCAAACACACATTAATTTTAACCTATAATTTTAATATGAATCTAATTCATATTAAATTATTATTTGAAATCCTTCAAATATTTAATTCTCCTATAAATTAATTTTGAATCATCTTAAAAATTAAATTTATGTTATAAAGTTTAATTAAAATATAAACTTTATTTTATAATGTATAATTTATACATCCCTAAGTGAATTGGAACATTCAAACTCTATTCAAAACATAATAACCTAATTCCCTTTAGATTAATTGGCTAAACTCATTAACCAAATTAATCAATATTTGTTAACTGTGGGAGCACTCCACTAAAGACCTACGACTGCACTTTTCTCACTGCAAATATATTTTTGTGTCTACGGATATAGATCAATAACAGCAACTTAGTTCTTCATGAGTGTTCGTAACACTATCTAGATCAAATTACTGTTTTACCTCTAAGTTACCTCTGTATTCTTAAGTTGTTGGGGTTGATGCCCTAAGTCTCGTAGGGTCCTATATTTGTAAACTTTGTATGAACAAACTCTTATGTGATTAATAATATATGATATTTTTTATTCACTTTATCCATAAAATATGTGATATTTTAGTTGCATTAACCATAAATCAATAAAGTAACATCCAAGGTTATCATTATAACTTAAACATGTATGTGGAAACAAACAGGTGGATCATGTTAAGTGATACCTAAATAGTTTGTAGTATAAGAATAAGGCTAGGTACCATATTCTGGTGACACTATGAGTATGGTCCGCTTCGTAGGTGTTACAATTGTTATAAAGTACTATAAATGATCTGATCCTGATCATCCATGTATTAGATATGCAAGTGGGAATATTCTATACAAAGGAGTTTGTATAAGACCGGACTACGAAATGTTTAGTCTCATTATATAACACTATTCATAATAAAGACTTTCATTTCACCAGGATGACTATAGATAACATGACCTTAATCTTGAGTGAGTTGTGAACTCCTGCCTATGAGGGCGGTCCTCTGATTTGTATGGGTGAGAGTGGCTAGATCGCCAACTCAACAAGCCTACCATTTTTGGGATTCGTCTAATTAGGGAGCTGGGAACACAGTTGCACAAGATGGAATTCACTCCTTTCTCGAAGAAGGGATAAGTAGATAAATTGCTTCCTTAAGGGCTGATTCTAGGTCTTGAACAATGTGGCATCATTGATGGAAAAGTAGGCATGCGCAGTAGAATTGAGGATCAATTTTACTCTAATTGCATAAATTAAACATACAACCCTAAATTAGTTAATTAGGGTTTTTTTAGAAACATTACCTTTGAAGCTCCCGAAACTCGTCTATCTCCACTCGAACACGAACCGGAAGACTACTACAGCTGACCTACTATCCTCTGGACTCAGAACTGGGTTGTGGGACCCGATGGATGAAGAACCCGAGAGAGAGAAAGAGAAGGAAATAGTAGAGTGAAATTGGGTTGGGTTTGGATTTTTTCAGTCCTGTTTTTAAAAACACAATTTTGCAAAATGTCCAAATTTTTTTAATCCAAAATGACAAGCCCATATTTATAGAAAAGGGTCATGAAAAATTCAATGAAATAACTTCATAAAAACCCAACACCTAGAATCAACTATCTAAGTGGGCTTAATGTCTCCACTATAAGCCAACACCTAGCCCACTATTTTCTTAGTGGAAATATCCAACAAAGTTTGGATTTTCCCACTAACTTTAGTCAAAGTGTAAAATAGTAATTTGGCCAAAGTCAAACTTTGACCGAAAAGTCAACATTTTGACTTTTTATGATTTTTTCTGTGTTGACTAATTTTGATCTCCCGAGCATGAATCGCATTCATTTTCTCAAAATTCAAATCACGTTTGAATATAAGGTCGGTCAAAGTTTGACTTTTCAAAGTCAAAAGTCAACTCTTTGACTTTTTACATCTTTGACCATTTCCATTATTTCTGAGCTTCCAAATATGAACATATTCATATTCTTGATATTTAATCACATTTAAATATTAAAGCTATATCTCTAAACTAAAAAAAACCAACCACTATATCACATATACTTGTCGGTTTCTCTCTCTTCACCTAATTCGAACAATTCGAATTATTCTATCATACTGTTCTAAGTTTATTCCATATGAGCTAGTAGAAGAACCTAATGGACCTATAAATCATGGGCTTCAACGATCTGAGATTAGCTGGCTAAACTCTTTAGATGGAGCTAATCAACATTCGTTAACTCATGGGCCATTCCACTATAGTCCCGTAGTTGCACTACCCTCACTACAGATATATTTGTGTCCATATGACATAACCATGATTAGTAAGCTAATCCTTCACAGGTTATTCGTAATCTCGGCTGGGTCATAAAAACTGTTTTACCCTCGAGACTACATCTTATTCCTTAAGTTCCATTGATCCTTTAATGAATAATTGGTTTAAGGTCCAACCTATAAACCGAACCCCTCTTTGGCAAATGAGAAGGTAGGGCCCCTTGTTCAAGACCTGGATTCAATACTAAAGGGAATAACCTATCTACTATCCCTATTACGAGTAGGAGTAAATTCCGTTTTACACCCTATGTTTCCAGCTATCCACCTGATCTTACCCCTGAAATAGGAGGCTTATTGGGCTAGCGATAATGAGCTACCCTTACCTATGTAGATCTAATGATAATTCCGAGTGAACAGGAGTTCATAGGTAGCTCAGGATTAAGATTAAGTTACCTAGGTCATCAATTAACGAAATAGTCGATTTTATACATTAAAAGGCATTTAGAACGTAAAAAGTGACTATTTCATGGTTCAATCGTATCTAAACTCTTTACATAGGATGCCCTCATTTTCATGTCTCCACATGAATGGTTTAGGATCACATCGTTTGTACTAACTACAAAATGGGCCGCATCCATAGTGTCCCTAGAATAAGGCGCCCAATCTTATTCATATACTATAGACCATTTTGACTATATATATTTGAACTTGATCCACATTTATGTCACTACATAAAGTTCAAACTTAAACTTAATAGTCTCTGAATCTTAGTTTATTGAATTCACGAATATAGAATTCAAATTTACTAAAGATTTTCAATAACATCTTTATTGAACAAGAATATGATATTACAAACTATGAGTTTTAGGACATAAAATCCAACAAACTCCCACTTGGACTAAAACTCCTAGTAGGATCAAATGATGCTGAATTTAACTGTGAGAAATTAATATTACATATGAGTACAATAAACATATGAATACAATAAACTAGGGCATTCACACCCAACATAATCTCCCACTTGTCCTAGTTTAGAAACATCGTAGACCTAAACTCTGTAGGTGACCCTCAAAAACTTTAGCCGTGAGGGTTTTTATAAAGGATCAGCAATGTTTTGCTCAGAAGGTATCTGGGTCACTACAACGTCACCACGATTTACGATTTCCCGGATAAGGTGGTACTTGCGTTCGATGTGCTTTCCCCATTTATAGATTCTATGTTCTTTTGAATTTGCAACTACATCGCTGTTTTCACAATACAAGGTGATGGGTAGATGCATATTTGGAACAACTTCCAAATCTGTCAAGAATTTCCTCAGCCATACTACTTCTTTTGTTGCTTTGCAAGCAGCTACATATTTAGCTTCCATTGTGGAGTCAACTATATAGGTTTGTTTTACGCTTCTCCACACTACTACTCCTCCGTTAAGAGTGAACACTAATCCAGATGTAGACTTTCTAGCATCTTTAACAGTTTGAAAATCAGAGTCAGTGTATCCAATAAGGATCAGATCCTTAGCACTATACATGAGCATGTAGTCCCTAGTTCTCCTGAGATACTTTAAGATGTTCTTAACGGCAGTTGATAACGGGCAGAAATGCACGTTATCATAGTGCTAAGTTCTTAAACAATGTTGGATTGCATTGATGAAATATGTTAAATGGCGTCCATTAAGCATAAAATCTATAATATTGCGGTCGCATACGTCCAACGCATTAGAAAAGTTGATCTTTATATTTTTGTGCAGAATATGCGTTAACGCAATGCAAAGATGGCGATCATAGGAATTCACTGGTTGAGTGCAACTTCACCGCAAGACTTTGCGTTGATCGTGCTTGCAAACATTCACCCAAGAAGAATCACTGCAACTTGGTCAACGCAACATGGTGGGCGCATTCGGGTGAAAGGATAATTAAAAGCGATGGGACAAAAAGCTGATGACAGTCGGATCTAAATTAAGTTGACAACCGATAACGATCATGAAGTACATTCAGCTTTATCAGTGATAATTATTCAGCGTGTCAATCAAGAATTAAAGTAGTCCCATCTGTACAACCGGGAGAGAGAAGCCGCCTTTCACCATGGAAGCTCTATAAATACCAAGTGTATTCTTTAGAGGAGGGGTTAAGCAGTCAATTAATTCATCACTTTACAAGTTCACGCCTCTGTCCATAGTTTTCTTTCATTTAAGGCGGACGCGAGGAAGAAAATGTGTCGATAGATCGTTCTGGTAAGCTTGGGAAAGCACCGGAAGCTCCAAGACAGAAAGAGGGCCAACGCCTGTGGAAGCGGGAACATTTGTAGATCAGAATAGAGATTCAGTGTAAAAATCCTCGGTCAGCAAGGAATTGTTACCAGGCTCTCTACCTTTACTTTCCATTGTCATTTTGTACTCAACTCAGTTATAAGAATGGAATTTCTTTCTCTATCTCTGTTATTCATGCATGAGTAGCTAAATTAGTTGAATGGGTTGAGAAGCAGTTAGCTAGCATAATGAGGGAATCTTCATTCTTTGTGATTATCTTGTTTATGTATGTTGCATTTGTCACACCCTTGCCCCAGACTACCCTCTGAGCTTGAGAGAAGGCGTGACTGCAGTAGTTATCAACCCTTTCGTTGACACTTACTGCCTAATAAACTCTTGTGGAAATAACTCTGATACCAATGAACAAATTCAACAATCAATTGATTAAGTAGGCCCATTCAACTACAACAATGTAACGTTTATACAATTCCAAGACTTAACAACAAATTTATAAGAACAACTGTAAACCCTCCGGAAGTGTAACTGTGGTACGTGGAAAACCTTGACCTTAGCAGCACCCTGGAACTCCTCACCTTTCGCTACCTGGGGGGGGAGGTAAAATATAAAACATAGAAAAACATGAGCTATAAAGCCCAGTGAGTTGTGCCTTTAGATAAACAAATAACTTTATCAGCAAAAATATACTTTTGGGAAAGCAATGCATAGTCAACAAAAATATGACCACAAGTTCATTATTATTTTCCACCCAAACCGCTGGACAATCCCCAGCTCGACCGCTAGTTAAAACAATCAACCCCAGCTTGACCATTGATTATCACATAATAAAAAGATCCGCAGTACTTTCACACGTATACTAAGACAACAATTCCTGTGGAAACTTTCCCTATACCCTATTATCCCGCCAATGTGCACATCGACTATTTTCCCGCTAGCTATGGTTAGGTAACTTGACTATATTTCCCGCTGGTCGTCATCGACTATCATTTCCCACCGACCGAAGCCGACTATATTTTCCTACCAAGTACCCTTTTCAAGCATGCTAATTATATATCCCGGGTACAATTTCAGTTTCCAAAACAAACATACAAGCAATATCTCAAAAAGCACAGTAATCAGATAAACATATATCCCTGATCATGCCAATTTAACATTATCCCCTATATATATTTACCTATTATATCAACAATACAACACACAATAACCACTCACCTTGATCGTTTAGGAACCTTTCTCTTTAGAAGTTCCTTGGTCACATCGGGCTCCCTTTTGAACCCTCAAAATCTTAGCTTAGAACTCCTCGTGGTTTGGCCGGAATCATCAAAACATCAAGACTGGCCCAGCTTACCTGATAACTCAACCCCTCTGTCTTTTCCTCATTCTCCAGCCCGATTCCTTAGAGCTTCTTCTTCAGTAGCCCCACCATAAAAACTAGACTCTTTTAGCTTTCAGATGGCTTTGAAATCACATCAAATGCATGAGTATTCTGGGAGAAGTTCTCGTTCTAAGTTGATGCTACTTTCTGTCTTTTCTGCCCGACAGCATCTTCCCTCTTGGAACTTCTTGACCAACGCATGGTCTTGCTACCAACGCATGGTCTTCTCCCAATTAGTCCTCACACACTCTTCTTTATGTTCTTTGAAGAGAATTTGAGTTCTCATCTGAAGTCCTTGGCCCTATTTATAGACGTCCAAGATTGCTCCACAGCCGCACCTCCTTCTTGGCTATATGTCCAAGTGTCTTTTCTTCACACCATCAACGCATTCTTACATCAGCGTAAGCCAAAGTGCCTTCTTCTCCTTTCACCAACGCATAGTCTTCATCCTTTACATGTCTTCTTATGCATCCACCTAATTTTCTTAAGGTTTAAGAATTCCTCCTAACAAGCCACATGTCTGAATGACGTCCTCCATATGAGCTCATCCTTCCTATGCATCCACAAACCCTTGGATATTCAACATATAGTATGTCATCAACGCATAGTAGGCCATCAATGCATAGCAACCCTTGGTTCCCCTTGGTTTTCAACACAGCACCATTGCAACCCAACTCACTCAGTCATCGCAAGCCTTAACCAATGCAAGGGCCAACCACTATGTGTACAACCTAGCCCATCGCATGGCCTTTGTCCAACGCATCCATCGTGCAAGCCATCGTCAACCTCCAATGCATAGCAAGGTCGCATGGCCTCGACGTATAGGACGGTTGCTTAGCATCAATCGCATGGCTCGCTTTTCATCAACGCATCACTCGCATGAGTCGTTTGGCATAGGCGCTTGGCCGGTAGCTTGGCATGGCAGCTTGGCATTGACGCATCGCTTGGCATGGCAGCTTAGCATCGCTCGCAGGGCTCACTAGGTCGCTCAACATATGGGTACTGGCATCGACGCATGGGCTCGCTCAGCATGGGCACTTAGCGTCGCTCGCACACCCTTGCGTCTGCATGCCCTTTGCACTGACGAAATCTTCGTGCCATCCCAACCTTCCAACGCATCACTTTCAACTTTCTTCCTTCAGCCGTATGGACACATACCACTCTTCCAACGCATCCATCATCCAATGCATTCAATGCATCCAACGTATCCAACACATCCATCATCCAACGCATCAATGCATCCATCATCCAACGCATCCAACGCATCTATCGCATCCAACACATCCAACGCATCCATTCAACCTAATGCATTGGTCTAACCTCCAAGGCATGCGTCACTCCCACTTCAACTTCTCCCTTGGCCCAAATAATCTCTCCAAGATCTTATGGCCAATGCATGGTAATGCCTAGTCTAACACTTAGTCAATTTTTCATCAATTAAAGCTTAACTCAAAGCTACTCAAGGAAAATCTATTCAACCCTTATTCAACATAGATTTTAACTTTCACTTAGTTAATTTCCTTAACCACCTGCTTAAGTAGGAAAAATGGAAATTCGAGTTTCACAGCATTCGTCTATTAGAGATACTCAAGAGGGTAGTCTAAGGACAGGATCTAGACTTGGGAAGGTCAGGTCAGAATCTATGTTTGGAAGAACCAAATTAGAATGCATAAACGAGAGATAGGCACTTAGAAATGAGCACTATTTGTTATTAATGCATCACATGCATCTTAGCAATAAGATATGATTGTATACGGTCACCTTGCTTTCTTGCATTTTGCATCAACACATAGGACAAGAGTAGAGACTTAGGGATAAGCTCTATGGACATTTTGCATTCAACACATGCGTCCTAGACTTAGGAGCATCGCATTTACATTGGGAAATGACTTGTTGTGCATGGTTGTAACATGATCGCAAAGTTTGATGCATTCCCGAGTAACGCTAGCTAAAGATCTTCTCAACCCGTTCATCGCATACTCATTGCATTTATCAACGCAACTATCTTTCTCAAATCCGTCGCCTTATTTACTTCTTTTTCATCAACGCAACAACACACCCAACACTTTATTTATTTATTTGGTTACCACAAAGTTTTCATAAACATTACCAACGCAACTATTTTCACAAGTCCCTGTGTTCGACCCTGGACTTACTAGGAAACTCAGAGGAATTTACACTTGAATTTCACTAGGGAAATTTGAGTGCACAACACAATCCATCAACGCATATCATCCATATTTCCATTCAATAAAATAACGCATCAAGTTTTTGGTGTCGTTGTCGGGGACTTCGACAAAATAGCGTGTTAACGGTAGTTTTTGTGATTTCTTTGCAGAACTCTCAATCTCTAGCGAACTACGACCTGAAGATTGAGAGAACGTTTCGAAGGAGACTAAGAGACCGCCAACAGCAACCACAATCTGATAAAGAAGAAATGGCGGAGTAGCCTGGAGTGGAGCACCAAATGATAATAATGTCGTGGCGAATCCGATTCTGTTGGCAAACGATCGCAATAGGCCCATTAGGGACTATGCATCGCCAAACCTCTATGATTTCTCTCTGGGAGTCATGAGGCCTGCTATCGACAGAAGCAAATTTGAGATGAAATCTGTGATGCTGCAGATGATCCAGACTGTAGGTCAATTCAGAGGAAGGCATGGCGAAGACTCGTACGCCCACCTCCGAAGTTTTATTGAAATCTGCAATGCTTTTGTGTTCCCGAACATTTCTACTGAAGAAGTTCGACTAACGTTGTTCCCATTTTCTCTCTGTGATCAGGCTAGGAAATGGGCTTATTCGCTCGAACCAGGAGAGATTACTTCTTGGGAGCAGGTAGTGGAGAAATTCATGGACACAAGACGAAGAAAGCTTATTACTAATTTTGAACAAGATATGGATGAATCGCTCAGCGATGCTTGCGCGAGGTTTAAAAGGTTAGTCCCGGATTGTCCGCATAATGGGCTATCAGACTGTCTTCAAACAAAAATTTTCTGTCACAGTTTGGATCCCGCTTAGCAGACCGCTACCAACATGGCAGTCGCTGGTGGTCTATTTGACAAAACTTACGATGAGGCAAAGAATATCCTAGACCGCATCTCTAAGAACCATGAAGACTGGAGGGAGAGTGACCAGAGATTGAGACTTAAAGATTTTGACACAAACAATGGTGCTATTGTTTCATTACAAAACCAAATGACCGCAATGATGAATTTGATTCAAGGAATGGCGATCAGCAGCCCAACACCGCAAGGTAGGCAAATTAACGCAATAAGTCAAAACACCGCAAGGTGTGTGACTTGCAGTGATGGGCATGCGATGGAAGATTGCCTACAAAATCTACAGTCTGTATATTTTGTAAAGAATAATCCCTTTTGCAAACACTTACAACCCCAGGAGGAGAAACCACCCCAATTTTGCCTGGAAGAATCAACGACAAAATTTTCAATCTGTGGTGCAAAAAGAAGGGCCACCAGGATTCTTTCAATGCAACAACGGTCAACAGAGGAATCAAGCAAGTAGATCACAACAACCACCGCAATACTCTTCTCTAGAGAGCCTATTGAAGCAATATATAGAGAAAAACGAGACAGTGTTTCAAAGTCAGGCTATGTTCATCTACAACCTCGAATTGCAAATGGGCCAGATTGCGATGAGCTGAAAAGTAGACCGCAAGAGGCATTGCTAAGTTCAACCGAGCTTCCACGCAACCCAGAGGGATTAGGTAAGGAGCAATGTCAGGTTGTGAAATTGTGCAGTGAAAAGATTGTGGAGGAAGAAAAGAAGGATCAGAGTAGGACAACTTCCATCGCAACTGAGCTTGAGATTGCGGTAATGCAAGAAGAAGAAAGAGAAAATGAAGCAGTAGAACCTAAGGTTGCGTCGACCTCAAAGTCAAATGAAACGAAAACCGTGAAAGTCCAGCTACCACCTTTCCCTCAAAGGCTAAGGAAGAAGAAAAACGAAGAGGTACAGTACCAATGCTTCTTATCTATGATAAAGCAATTACATGTTAACATTCCTTTCAGTGAAGCGATTGAGGAAATGTCTTCCTATGCCAAGTTTCCGAAGGACATGGTAACTAAGAAAAGAGGCACTGGAAAATTTGCCACAGTGTCATTAACGCAAAGTTCCAAATCTATTATCTCACCGAAGATGAGCGATCCTGGAAGCTTCACTATTCCTTGCTCCATAGGAGGACTCTATATTGGGCAAGCCTTGTGTGACTTAGGAGCCAACATAAATTTGATACCGTTGTCAATTTTTAGACAATTAAATGTGAGGAAACTTGTGCCCACATTAGTGACCCTCCAATTGGCTGACAGATCTCTGGTTCATTCAGAAGGTAAGGTGAAGGATGTACTGATCACGATTGATAAATTTATTTTGCCAGTTGACTTCATCATTCTAGACTATAAGGCCGACAAAGATGTGCCCATCCTTTTGGGGTGACCTTTCCTATCAATGGGTCGTGCTCAAATTGATGTGCACAAGGGAGAAATCACGCTGAGTATAAATGGATAGAAGCTCAAATTTAATATAATTTGTGCCATGAAATTTCCGGATGAAGAAGACCTGCAAGATTCTGATGATGACCTAAATTTAATTAAAGAAGAAAATTATGATGGAGAGTGTGAAGAAGAGGGTGCCAACGCATCCGTAGCTACCTGCAATGCGATCATAGAAAAAACAAACAAAAAAGAAGAAATGATCGCAACGCAAGAAGAAGAGACAAAAGAAGAAAGAAAAACAACGCAACTTTCCCTCGTGGAACCACCAACACTTGAATTAAAGACCCTACCAACCCATTTGAAGTACGCATTTCTGGGGCAAAATGAGAAGCTGCCAGTGATAATTTCCTCTGCGCTCAACGAAGATCAAGAGAATGCATTGATGAGCATTCTCAAGAAACATGTGCGAGCAATTGTCTGGACACTTGCTGACATCAGAGGAATTAGCCCCGCGTATTGCATGCACATTCGTCTTGAGGACGATCACAAAGCAACAATTGAAAATCAATGCAGACTTCACCCTACGATGAAAGAGGTCATCAAGAAGGAGATTATCAAGTGGCTGGATGCGAGTATTATCTATCCCATAGCAGATAGCACGTGGGTCAGCCCTGTGCAATATGTGTCGAAGAAGGGTGGAATGACGGTAGTCCCAAATGAGAAAAATGAATTAATACCGCAAAGAACCATCACTGAATGGCGCATATTATAGACTGCCACAAATTGAATGCGGCCACAAAGAAAGATCACTTCCCTCTGCCATTCATTGATCAAATGTTGGATAGACTAGCAGAGAATGATTTTTATTGCTTCTTGGATGGGTATGCCGGATACAATCAAATCATAATAGCTCCTGAAGACCAAGACAAGACCATGTCGGATACAATCAAATCATAATAGCTCCTGAAGACCAAGACAAGACCACATTCACCTGCCCATATGGGACATTTGCTTTTCGCCACATGTTGTTTGGCCTCTGCAATGCACCGAGCACGTTCCAAAGGTGCATAATGGTGATCTTTTCAGATTATCTCGAGGACTCAGTCGAAATATTTATGGATGACTTCTCCGTATATGAGAACACTTACGAAGTCTGCCTAGCCAACTTAAAGAGAATTCTAAAGAGATGTGAGGAGACGAACCTGGTGCTCAACTGGGAAAAATGCCACTTCATGGTGAAAGAGGGTAT
The DNA here is from genome assembly GCF_027475165.1 of Benincasa hispida. Taxonomy (NCBI): domain Eukaryota; kingdom Viridiplantae; phylum Streptophyta; class Magnoliopsida; order Cucurbitales; family Cucurbitaceae; genus Benincasa; species Benincasa hispida. The sequence goes on along the minus strand of NC_143485.1, from coordinate 45,070,460 downwards.
AGTGTTGCGATACAAAATCTCCTGGGAAGGGTTGGAGGTGGACAAAGCAAAGATTAAAGCAATAAAAAAACTCCCACCTCCAACTAGCATGAAGGCTATGCGAAGCTTCTTGGGGCACACGGGATTTTACAGACGATTCGTCAAAGACTTTTCTAAGATAGCACGACCACTGAGTGCGTTGTTAGAGGCGGACAGGAAATTTGAGTTTGACAACAATTGCCTCAATGCATTCACAGTATTAAAAGATGCGCTGATTACTGCACCCATACTAATTGCATCGGATTGGACAGTACCATTTGAAATCATGTGCGATGCAAGCAGGTATGCGATGGGGGCTGCATTAGCGCAAAAGAAGAAAACTATTTTTCACCCCATCGCATATGCGAGTAAAACTCTAAACCCTGCTCAAATAAATTATACCACCACTGAGAAAAAACTCTTGGCTGTGATTTTTGCATTAGAGAAATTCAGGGTATATCTGTTGGGAACCAAGGTACTCTTCAAGAATTTGATATCAAGATAATTGATCGGACAGGGACAGAGAATCAAGTTGCGGTCACTTGTCCAAACTGGAAAGTCCCGAGGTTGACCTAATGAATCTGAAGTGAGTGTCGTGTTTTCGGACGAGCAGCTGTTCCACATAGAAGAATTGCCTTGGTATGTTGACATCGTTAACTTTTTGGTCTGCGAACAATTTCCTGAAGATTAACCTACCATCAACAGAAGAAGCTCAAGCATGAATGCAAACACTATTATTGAGATGAGCTGAATCTGTATAAAAGATGTGCAGACCAAATCATTCGATTATGCGTACCAAATGCTGCTCGACAACGCATATTGTCACAGTGGCACGATTCTCCATATGGAGGGCACTTTTGAGGGAAACTATCACACCCCGCACCAGATTACCCTCTTAACCTGGATGGAATGGTGACTGCAGCAATTACCAATCTTTTACTGGCACTTACTGCCCATCTTACCTGTTAAATTTTGCTCAAACCCTGAATACATACATATTAACTTAGAACTTAACACATTTACATTACAGGGTTTCGCAGCATTGTTTATACATGGATATTACAACTTAGTAAGCCCCATCAAGAATACTAGTCTCTAGATAGACACATGTGTATTAACTAATACAGGTCTTCAAATATGCTTTCTTCAATCTGTTCCTTTGAGTGGCAGAGCAGCAGTAGAAAAGTCTTTTGGGAACTGACCGCTACCTGAAAAGGAAAAACATTTGAAAACATGAGCTAGAAGCCCAGTAAGTGACTTAATAAAAACATAAATCTCATGCTTAAACTAAAAACTCGAAAACATAACATTGGAACTAAAATATACCAAGCAAACGTGTACATAAAACCTTTAAAACCATTGTATCAGAAACCTGAATCTTAGTTGAGAATGAACATTCTTTGCTCTAATTCCAAAGCCAAACCATGGCCAGTTGAGACCTCTACTTCGACCTGTTCATACTGAACTATGGCTTGAGGAGATCCCTACGTCGATCTCTTTAAATATACCGATGGGAATCTCAAGAAACTTGCTTTAAACATAACATTGATAACAACTCTTAAACATCATTAAACATTATTATTCCCTAGTTGGGAACGAGCATACATCGCTCTAGCTCCCAACATCTGTTATCGGCCACGAGACTCATGCTTTGGCCTCTCTTTGCTGGTTTATGGCCTAGGAGACCCATACTTCGGCCTCTTCTTCAAAACTACCTACGTGTACGTGGAGGTTTCTATGTACTGTCAACACATTAGGTACATTTATTCAGATACCTTTCTTATCTTCAGTACTTCTCTTCATTGTGTTTAGAAATATCAACGCATGTATTTTGGCAGCTTAAGTATATAAACATAACACATCAAGCTTCACTCAACCTTAGTTTTAACCCTAACGCATGCTTCATACTTTGTAAAATAAGTTGGCTTAAATCGTGTTGAACTAGCTTGTAAAAACTATTAGCATGCGTTAGATATGGAAAACATACTTAGAGAGCTCATACATTATTAACATCATGCATTGATAAACATTCATAAGCATTAGCAATTCCAAACTATCATTCTAGCCTAAGAGAAGTTATGACTGCCTTTATCCTTAGTTGAGAGTGAACTACTAGATCTAACCCTCAACGTCAACCTTAGTCGGGGAGAACCCTTTTGCTCAATCCCTCAACGTCGTATTACCTACGTGCACGTGGTTATAACTGAGTACCGTCGTACTTTAGGTACTTAACTAGGATACTTTCTCATTATCTTTCAGTATCTGTCATATAACTAGTCACAAACATTTAATTGAACACCAAGGCTTAGTGCTCAGATCATCATACTAGTTCATCCATCATACTAGTCCATCATAAAAATGGAGTTACTTAAACATGCTAAAAGTATTTGGACAAGATAACATATTTAACTCATGTCAATTCTATGGAAAACATGTTTTACTTAGCATGAGAAACAGTTTCACAAATATGTTGCTTGGCACTTCATTTAAATATTTATCATGAGAAATATCTTCAAAGAAATCATAGTTTCTAAATCATTAAAACATTAATTCATCACATAGTCACTCACTGCTCGTTGGCCTCTTAAGGGGTTATATGCCTCTCCTAGCTCTTCTTGGCCTGAAAGGACATAATTCCCGGTTATAGTACGTAGAATTCTTAGCAAAATACCTCAAATAGTTCATTTACTAATGGGACTTCCATCATCAAAGACAGCTTTACTAGTGAGATACTCATCATGAGTGAATTCATTCTCATGAGCGAGATCCTCCTCATGAGCGAGATCAAGCTTTTCCTGGCAAACTTCCATCCTAGCGATACTCACCTTACCAACAAGATTCATCCCAATTTTTAGCAAGATTTCCTTTTAGAGTGAGATCCTCATCACAAAATTAGCGAGATTTTTTTCATTAGCGAGATCCTTATTCTCCATATCTCGCTATAACTCTCCATGGTGAGTTGTTTGCTTGTTTTTCCCAAGCATCTATCTGCTTATGCACAGATTCTCTGTTACAACTTCAAAAATTCATAACTCAAAATCCAGACTTCTTTTGAAGAAACTTTCTTCTACAAAAATGTTTAGAATTGATTAACTTTCTTACCTTAAAATTTCAGCCAAAAATTCCTGGCTTAGAATTTCCAATCTTCACCTCGGGCCTTGATTAATCCGAGATTCTGCCTCCTCTGCAAATTCCTCACTTTTTGTTCTTCTTCTCCTGCAATCTTTCTCTGGCAAGACAACCTCAAAAACTAGATTCTCCCAACTTTCAAATGGCACTGATTTCACTAAATTTGCTCATGTAGATTGCCGAAACCAAACTTTCGAAGTTCCTCTGCCTTTTAATCTTCCTGTCGCCTCCCAAGCTCAAGGATTAACCGCCACGTCACTCCATATTTAGTGCCTCCAGCCCAACCAATAAGTGAGTTTCCTTATTTAATATGTTTTTCTTTTCCTTTCTCCACAACTTCTATAAATAACATGGATTTTCACTTATTAGATATTTAATATATCATTCCTTTGGCTAAACATGCTTGTTTAGGAAACTTAGAATTCGGGGTTTACACTTAGCTACACAGGAGCTTATTTCTTCTCGCTTACATCCTCTATCCCTCCTAAAACATGGCTTCATTTAACTCATTAGAAGACATCACATTACTTACTCTTACTTAAAGTAATTAGGGTTCGGGTTTTAAAGCAACGTACTGCAGCCAAAGTTTTGCAAAGTGGATTCTTTTGGCCTTCATTATTTAAGGATGCTGCTGACTATGCAATGAAATGTGATCGGTGTCAACGCACTGGCAACATTTCATGGAAGAACGCAATGCCAATGAACACTATCTTGAAGCTAGAATTATTTGATGTCTGGGGGATTGATTACATGGGACCATTCCCTCCTTCGCATGGCAAGCATTATATCTTATTGGTCGTCGATTACAACTCCAAGTGGGTAGAGGCAATAGCATGCACCGCAAGTGATGCAGCGGTAGTCTCCCAGTTCCTCAAGAAAAATATTTTCACTCGTTTTGGCACTCCTCGTGCCATCATAAGTGATGAAGGATCACAGTTTGTCAATCACAATATCAAGGAGCTGCTGCGCAAGTACAATATCCTTCACAAAGTGGCCACCGCATACCATCCGCAAACGAATGGCCAGGCTGAAGTGTCCAATCGTGAAATTAAATGGATACTTGAAAAGGTAGTAAAGCCTTCGCGGAAACATTGGGCAATGAAGCTTGATGAGGCGTTGTGGGCATACCGGACTGCATTTAAAACACTTATAGGTATGTCCCCCTATACATTGGTATTTGGCAAGGCGTGTCATTTGCCTTTGGAGCTGGAGTATAAAGCATTGTGGGCAGTCAAGAAACTGAATTTTGATTTGAAGAAAGCAGGGGAAGCGTGAAAACTGCAGCTGGTCGAGCTAGAAAAATGGAGGGTCAACGCATATGAGAATGCGAAGATTTATAAAAAAAAAATGCACCAAGCACTGGCATGATAAACGCATATGTGCTAGAAACCTCCAAGTCGGCCAAAAGGTCTTACTTTTCAATTCAAGATTGCGGCTCTTCCCGGGAAAATTAAAATCGCGATGGTCCAGTCCCTTCATCATCAAAGAAATATTTCCACATAGTGCGGTGGAATTGATCACCGAAGATGGCAGTTGAACATATAAAGTTAATGGACAACGGATCAAGGCATATTGCGGAGGAGATTTACAGCCAGAAACAGCCTCCGCAAAGTTGAAAAACCCGGACTATCCCTTACTCGACTCTTGAACATTTAACTTTTCGTCACTTTACTATTATCTATATTTTACTTATTTTTTTTCTTTCTCTAAAAAAAAGTGTTGTTTTGTTTAAAAAATCATTTGACCCTCTCTTTGTCTGTTTACAATGATTAAGGCACAGAATTACAAAGATATCACCAGAAGAAGCAAATGATCTCACTCCATCACCGCAATCCACAGAAGCAAAGATCGCCGCAAGGATGGATGCATCAATACACACTGTGGGTGATAACACAAAAATTGGGGGTGTACTCTTCTTTATCCTTATTTCAAATTTTGCGCTATCACATTACATTTCACTTTTCAAAGTTTTATCACCGCATCCTCCTTGATTACTGCAATCATTTAACAAGTAGATAAATTTAGTAGTTTACCGCATTCTATTTCTTTCCCAAGTATGATTTCAATGATGACAAATATGCTTCTATGCCTTTCGTATATATCAGAGTCAACTTAATCTTAAGATAGTCACCTCATGAAATATTTCTAGAAGTTAGGGGTTTGCTAGCTTTCTTTCAAACTCTCTTTATAACACATTCTATGACTATCGCATGACTTATTTTAATTTCTTTTGGCAATGAGGACATTGCCGCATTTTAAATTTGGGGGTGAGGTATTTATTTTCGACCTTGCTATAACAAAAAAAGGAAAATATATTTTTTTTAGAATAACAACTCCACTGTCAACGCAATGGGAAACCCATGTTGATAAGAGTTAAGTTGTGAAAGGTACTTACCCGTAGTTGGATGTCCGCATGACACACGTGGGGGCAAGCCAAAACGAAAGTAAGTCACTAGGATCAACGCATAAATCAATGACCGCAACTCCAATGTCAAATTGGTATGAGTTTAGTCTAAGAAAGAGTGCATTGCTCGTAGTTGAAGTCCGCATGACACCCGTGGGGGCAAGCCAAAATGAAGGCAAGGCACTCGGATCAGCGCATGGTCAGAAAAAAAATAGCAATAAAGAAAATTTTTATACAAAGATAAATCATTTGACACCCCGGAGGAAAATTTTCTTTTTGAAATAAATCATGCGATGTTTTGGAATTTAGTAAAGTCCTTTTGAAAGTTATGCTTGCAATCCCTAATTCTTAGAAATATTTTAGGAAGAGACTTGAATAAGACTTAAGGAAATTCTGGCATATAGGATTTGAACGAAGTATTCTTGAGAAATCTAGGAAAAGAACTTTGCGGTTAACTTGCTAAAGGAATCTTTAGCTTATGCTTCAGGACAAACATTGTTTAAATTTAGGGGTGTGATAATGGGCAGAAATGCACGTTATCATAATGCTAAGTTCTTAAATAATGTTGGATTGCGTTGATGAAATATGTTAAATTGCGTCCATTAAGCATAAAATCTATAATATTACGGTCGCATGCGTCCAATGCATTAGAAAAGTTGATCTTTATATTTTCGTGCAGAATATGCGTTAACGCAATGCAAAGATGGCGATCATAGGAATTCATTGGTTGAGCACAACTTCACCACAAGACTTTGTGTTGATCGTGCTCGCAAACATTCGCCCAAGAAAAATCACTGCAACTTGGTCAATGCAACATGATGGGCGCATCCGGGTGAAAGGATAATTAAGAGCGATGGGACAGAAAGTTGATGACAGTCGAATCCAAATTAAGTTGACAGCCGATAACAGTCATGAAGTACATTCAACTTTATCGGTGATAATTATTCGGCGTGTCAATCAAGAATTAAAGTTTTCCTATCTATACAACCGGGAGAGAGAAGTTGCCTTTCACCATGGAAGCTCTATAAATACCAAGTGTATTCTTCAGAGAAGGGGTTAAGCAGTCGATTAATTTATCACTTTACAAGTTTACGCCTCTGTCCATAGTTTTCTTTCATTTTAAGGCGGATGCGAGGAAGAAAGTGCGTCGGTAGATCATTCTGGTAAGCTTGGGAAAGCACCGGAAGCTCCAAGACAAAGAGAGGGATGACGCCTACGAAAGCAGGAACATTTGTAGATCTGAATAGAGATTCAGTGTAAAAAGCCTCGGTCAGCAAGGAATTGCTACCAGGCTCTCTACCTTTACTTTCCATTGTCATTTTGTACTCAACTCAGTTATAAGAATGAAATTTCTTTCTTTATATCTGTTCAATCTCTGTTATTCATGCATGAGTAGCTAAATTAGTTGAATGGGTTGAGAAGTAGTTAGCTAGCGTAACAAGGGAATCTTCATTCTTTGCGATTATCTTATTCATGTATGCTGCATTCGTCTATTAGAGATACTCGGGAGGGTAGTCTAAAGATAGGATCTAGACTTGGGAAGGTCAGGTCAGAATCTATGTTTGGAAGAACCATATTAGAATGCATAAACGAGAGATAGGCGCTTAGGAATGAGCACTATTTGTTATTAATGCATCGCATGCATCTTAGCAATAAGATATGATTGTATGCGGTCACCTTGCTTTCATGCATTTTGCATCAATGCATAGGACAAGAGTAGAGACTTAGGGATAAGCTCTATGGACATTTGGCATTCAACAAATGCGTCCTAGACTTAGGAGCATCGCATTTACATTGGAAAATGACTTGCTGTGCATGGTTGTAACATGATCGCAAAGTTTGACGCATTCCCGAGTAACGTTAGCTAAAGATCTTCTCAACCCGTTCATCGCATACTCATTTCGTCTATCAACACAACTATCTTTCTCAAATCCACCGCCTTTATTTACTTCTTTTTCATCAACGCAACAACACACCCAAAACTTTATTTATTTACTTGGTTAGCACCAAGTTTTCATAAACATTACCAACGTAACTATTTTCACAAGTCCCTGTGTTCGACCCTGTACTTACCAGGAAACTCAAATTTACGCTTGAATTCTACTGGGGAACTTGAGTGCACAATGCAATCTATCAACGCATATTGTCCATATTTCCATTCAATAAAATAATGCATCAGCAGTCCAATGATCACGTCCAGGATTAGATTGGTATCTACTGACGATCCCTACTGAGTAGCATATGTCAGGTCTAGTACATAATATTGCATACATCAGGCTTCCAACTGCAGAGGCATAAGGAATATTTCTCATATCCTCAACTTCTTGAGGTGTCTTAGGGAATTGTTCTTTTGACAGATGAATTCCATATCTGAAAGGCAACATACCCTTTTTGGAATTCTGCATTTTATATCTAGACAACATTTTGTCTATATAAGATGCTTGAGACATGGCTAGTGTTCTGTTCTTGCGATTCTGAACAATTTGAATCCCAAGAATATGCGCATTTCCTAAATATTTCATTTGTAATTGAGTATCTCCATTGCTTGACGTCAATAAGATATCCTACATCATTTCCAATGAGTAGAATATCATCGACATATAAAACTAAGAACGCTATAGTAGAATTGACGATCTTCTTGTAAACACAAGGCTCATCAATATTCTGTTCAAAGCCATAAGATTTGATTGCAGTATCAAACCTTATATTCCAAGATCTAGAAGCTTGTTTCAATCCATAAATGGATTTTTGAAGCTTACAAACCTTTTGTTCTTGACCCTGTGCAATAAACCCCTCTGGTTGAGCCATATAGATACTTTCTTCAAGATCGCCGTTTAGAAAGGTTGTCTTGACATTCATCTGCCAAATTTCATAGTCATAAAAGGTGGCAATGGATAAGAGTATTCTTATCGACTTTAACATGACAACGAGAGAGAGTTTCTTCATAGTCCACTCCCTCTCTCTGGGTATAACCATTTGCCACAAGTCGAGCCTTAAAGGTTTGTACTTTACCAGCTTGATCTCGTTTTCTCTTATAGATCCACTTACAACCAATTGGTTTTATATCATTTGGTTGATCTACAAGTTTTTAGACAGAACTGAAGTACATAGACTCCATTTCGAGGTCCATGGCTTTGACCAACTTATCACAGTCTACATCTTTCATCGCCTATTTATAAGTCGATGGATCCTCTATGCCATCATCAAGTATGACGACTTGTGTTTCTGTTAAACCCAAGTAACGGTCAGGCTGATGAACAACCCTCCTACTACGTCGAGGCATTCTCAACTCTTGAAAATGATGTGACTGACCAGACGTACTAGTTTTATCTACTACTTTAGTAGATGAACTAGCTCTATCTGTAGCGTCTTTTGAAATTTCTTTCAACACTATTTTACTGCTTGGTTGATGATTTCTAATGTGGTCTTCCTCTAGGAATGTGGCATTTGTTGATACAAATATCTTGTTTTCTTGAGGATGATAAAACAGACCACCCCTTGTTTCCTTTGGATAACCTACAAATAGGCATAACTTTGAACAATATTCCAATTTCTTGGGATTTTGTACCAACACATGTGTTGGGCAACCCCAAATTCTAAAGTGACGTAAACTAATTTTACACCCTTTCCATAGCTCATAAGGTGTTTCTGAAACACTTTTAGAGAGAACATTATTCAAAATATGGACAGTAGATTCAAGTGCATATCCCCAAAAGGAATCACGCAATTGAGCATAGCTCATCATAAAGCGAACCATATCTAACAAGGTTTGGTTTCTTCTTTCCGATACACCGTTCTATTGAGGCGTACTAGGTGTAGAGAGTTGTGACTGGATCCCGTTTTCTATCAAATAGTCTTGGAATCGTATGTCCATATATACTCCACCTCGATCTGATCGAAGTGTCTTTATTGTTTTACCTAATTCATTCTCAACTTCAGCCTTATATTCTTTGAACTTTTCAAGAGAATCAAACTTGTGATGAAGCAAGTAGACATGACCATACCTTGAATAATCATCAATAATACTTACTATTAATTTCTTTATTTTCACTTCCCCTTTCTCATGTTTCCCTATGTCCACTTATTATTTCTCATTTCTTTCTCCTAACCTTTCCTGATTCTACTTTAGGTTTTCCTAGTCTATTTCATTATATTTATTCCCTTTTAGGTTTTGACCTAGCCTATCTTTTAATATTATCTGGCTTCCCTACCTTAGGTAAGCCTTTTCCTGATCCGTTTTGGCTTTAACTTATCCCTTTTTCCTTTATTCTTCCTAGATCCTATTTATACTTATGCTAAACTCAACTTTTCCCAGGTTTTACGTAAATCTTTGCTCTGATACCAAGTTGGTATCAACCCAAACTTTATACTTAACCTTCTCCCAGGTTTTACGTATACCTTTACTCTGATACCAAGCTGTCACACCCCCTCCCTAGCCTTAACCCCCAAGACCGGGAAGGGAGCGTGAGGGTACACCAGTAGTCTTCCAAGACAACATTTAAATTTAACATTTCCCCCCTTATCTATTAAAGATTTCAACATGTTTACAACACTTTATCTAACTTTCATACACATAGTTCAATTTCCTATATTCTTTATTACATGATCTGAGCCGTGCCCTGAGAATTTATCAAGTCCTGGTGTGATGGTGGTTAGTAGACTCCTTTCCTGAATGCTCCGCTTTGCTACCTGGGGGGGGATATAAGAAAACATTTGGAAGAGTGTGAGCTACTAAGCCCAGTGAGTGGTTCTTTTAGAATAATAATCACTTTGCAAATCATATTTTTGGGAAATCAATCACATAATCATAATTCCAATATAATTTATGCATGATCATGTATATATTCATTCAATCAACATCCTCCAGTTCCATGCTATACGTGGCATGCTCATATCATGGACACATTATCAATCATCACAACTTTTTATGAAAACTTTCCTATAACCCACTTTTCCCGCCAATGTGCACATCAACAATTCTTTATCCCACTAGTCATGCTTAGGTACTTGACTATATTTTCCGTCGGTCGTCACCGACTATTATTTCCCACCGACCGAGGCCGACTATATTTTCCCACCAAGCACCTTTTGTTAAGCATGCTAACTATGTAATCTGGGTATAATCTCAGTTTCCATAGCAATTTCACAAACAATATCATGGCAGACATCATAACATCATAAGCATGTATTTTGCACTTACTATGCATTTATTCACATATCAAAGCATAAAACTAAGTAACACTCACCGTCAGCAAGTTTTTCCACTAAAATCAGCTTCAGACTATCCTCCCTACTCAAAATTAGCCTCTTTAGAGTTTATTTGGTCCGAGATAGGCAGCTGGGTGTTGGGCAGTAGGCAGAGTGGGCGTGCTGCGCCGCACAAAGGGCTGGCGCGTTTGGACGTGCGCTGCGTTGGGCGTGCGTTGCACTAGGCATGATGCGCCACACGGGGGAGGCTTCTGCATTGGGCTGGCGCACGGGATGCATCGAGCGATGCGCGCACGGACGGACGGACGCAACGCTGCGTGCACGCAGGGTGTGGGCCGGTTGTGCATCCGGTTGTCTAGGTGCCTCACCAACGCAACCTTGTTTCTTTTGATCTCCAATCAAGTTGGCAGCCTAATAACTCAAATGTCACTCTCTAAATATGCTCTCAACACAAGATTTAGGTGTTGGTATGAATGAGTTCCCCTTGCCCAACCCCTCTAAGCCATTTCAAACTCACCCCATGTTGACAACTCAACTCCCACTTGTCTCACTTTGGAGCTGCCAACATTCAGCCTACCAAGCCTAGCTTTGAGTTGTTCTCATTTCAGCTTGCCAGCCAAAATCTCCTTTTTTGCATGAAATCTCCTTCACCCACCTCCTACTTGGGGTGATAAGACTTCAATTGCATGAAATCTCCTTTGGCCACCTCCTACTAGATTTTTATGTATCCTCCTTTTGCCACCTAAATCACTTAAATACCTCACATATTTCTCTACTTAAATTGTTTAAGTTTTATCCTCGTATATCATTGGCATCCTCCCTTGAAGTTTTCTCTCAATTTGTCTCACTTTTTATCCTTAACGCAAAGTAACTCACCTTTCCTTCATAAAAGTCCCACTTAGCCAATGCATGGGTTGGTTATCACCAATGCATAGGGTGGTTACTCACCCTTGATGCATGGCTTGCTAGGTGTGCTTGCTCGGCCTACTAGGCATGGACGCATGGTGCTGACCATCGATGCACGGGTGTGCTGCCTAGGCGCTTGTGCGCTTGGCCACATAGGCACTCTAGGTTGCGTAGGCGTGTCTCACCGCATAGGCATGCGCTTGGCATGGCACATCAACGCATGGTTGCTCGACAGACTCGACAGCGCATAGGATGGCTCGCCCGCTTGTCCATTCGATGCATAGGCAAGGCGCTCATCGACGCATGGGCTGCGTGCTAGGCGCATGGCCTGTGTGCTTGGCCTCGACGCATGGCTAGCGCGTCTAGCATGCTCACTTCGACACATGCTTGCTGCCCGTGTCCTCATGTATGCCTTTGTGATGGCTGTGTGCAACCCTTAGCCCTTTTCAAGTCTTCTAGCTTCCATTCTCCATGCCTTCTTACGTTCAATATGATTTAACCTCTTCATAAGTGTTTGGACCCTTGGTCATCTTTTTGGATAATTTTAGTGTTTTCCACCTTTTGTTCCAATATCCTTACTTAGGATTTTTCTTCTCTATTTAACTTCCCACTTTAGATTTAGTGTTAGGGTCTTACAGACCTAATGGAAAAGACCGTGAGATATGTTGTTACATACCCCTCACCCACTTACTATGAACTACTTCCCCTATTCACCTTGATATTGATCCATACAAACACTCTCTGAAGGGAGTCTGCTCCTAAGCACGACCCAAAACCCTGCATGGACCTCACGATGTGAACTCTTAGGGACGCTAGAGCTAAAAGTACGCTACTTATCTCTAGTTGAAGTGTTCTATAACGGTTTAGGGTATAAAAAATACTTAAAGATATATTTCGGCTAAATTAAACATATCCTAAGTCTAGGTGATAGATCCATGTATAACTCTTATACTGGATTTTAACCTATGATATCTAGGTGATAAACAAATTTTATTACCTCACATCTCTCATGCATGCTCATTAAAACTAGGGTTATTTGACTTAGATGCCAGTTTGATCTCCAGGTAGGAGGTGTTCCGTAAACCGTCATCTTATGAACCCCCAACCTTAGACAAGATCTCTCCGAGTAAGTAAATAACTCTTTGTTTAACAAGTAATCGACCTATTCTAACTCTTTAGAAAAACCTATTGAAATTGTACCAATTTAAACCTAGGTGAGCGTGCAACTTTTACCTTTGTTATAGATTTTAAAGTCTAGGTTATTTTATAACAATTATAAAATAAAATTATAACCATTATAACCCTAGAATCATACATCTATAACATATATTCATACTTGATGATCATGCTTTAATATAACACTTTATATTAAAAAAAAAAAATTAACATGCATACTATATACATTATAACAATTATAACATATATCAAATGCATGTACATGTTAACCTATGGTGGGATTTTAAATCTATATGGCATACTATATGCACAACAAGATTCAAAGTTTAATTAAAACATACATCAACATGCATAATTAATTGAACACCCTAAAATGGATTGGTTTTGGCTCTTAAATTAAGCTAACAACTAAATTATTGCAAAAATAATTTGGTGTAGTATAAAAAACCGCTCTCAATCCAGCTTCAAACACATTTGAATCAACTCGAACCGGCCAAAAAACTCTCGAACCGGCCCAAAAACTCCCGAACCGACCCAAAACTCCAAAAAATCAAGTTGAACTGGTCAAACGGACCGGTCCAGGCCGTCTGGACTGGCTGGTCAATGCCCGCTAACGCAGTCAACGGAAGTGCGGGGTGGGTCGATGAAAATGCAATCGCGCGGTAGCGAGCAGGCAGGCGACGATCTGGGTCGGCGCACGGGTGCGCGGGTCGCGAAGAAACCGGACAGATCTGGGCTAGAAACGCGGGCACGCGGGGGCGAGTAGGCGGGCGGCGAACCGGGTCAGATCTGAGCATGTCTCTGGTCTGGTGGAGCACGCGGAGCATGAGAGTCGGATCCGGGCTTCAGGTCGGGTCTGGGAGCACGTCTCTCGGGTCTATGAGCAACTTTCTCGGGTCTGGGAGTAAATTCGTGTCTGTGAGTTTTTTTTCTTCATTTTGAAGCTGTCCTCTTTCCTAGAACTAAGCAGTTACATCCTAATTTCAACTCTAATGACTTTAGCAAATTTACAGACCCTTTTTCACATATTAATGCTCATAAACATGTGAGCAATTACAAATTAATACTACAAAAAAAACTTAATTTAATTGCCAAAACCTAAAAACCATTTTAATTTCCAATCTCAATTTTATCTAATAAATTGATACCCACCACATGCAACTGAGTAAAATTAAAACATGCTCTGATACCACATGATGGAAAAGTAGGCATGCGCAGCGGAATTGAGGATCAATTTTACTCTAATTGCATAAATTAAACATATAACCCTAAATTAGCTAATTAGGATTTTTTAGAAACATTACCTTTGAAGCTCCCAAAACTCGTCTATCTCTGCTCGAACACGAACCGGACAACCATCAAAGTTGACCTACTATTCTCTGGACTCAGAATCGGGTTGTGGGACCTGATAGATGAAGATCCCGAGAGAGAGAAAGAGAAAGAAATAGTAGAGTGAAATTTGGGTTAGGTTTGGATTTTTTCAGCCCTATTTTAAAAAACTCAATTTTGCAAAATGTCCAAAAGTTTTTAATCCAAAATGACAAGCCCATATTTATAGAAAAGGGCCATGCAAAATTGCATAAAATAACTTCATTAAAACCCAACACCTAGAATCCACTATCTAAGTGGGCTTAATGTCTCCACTATAAGCCAACACCTAGCCCACTATTTTGTTAGTGGAACTTAGTGGAACTATCCAACAAAAGTTTGGGTTTTTCCACTAACTTTAGTCAAAGGACAAACCACTAACTTTTGTTGGGATTTTCCCAACAAAAGTTTGACTTTGACCGAAAAGTCAACATTTTGACTTTTTATGTTTTTTTCCATGTTGACTAATTTTGAGCTCCTGAGCATGAATCCGCATTCATTTTCTTGAAATTCAAATCACATTTGAATATAAGGTCGGTCAAATTTTGACTTTTCTAAGTCAAAAGTCAACTCTTTGACTTTTTACATCTTTGAATATTTTCATTGTTTCCGAGCTTCCGAATATGAACGTATTCATATTCTTGATATTGAAATCACATTTAAATATTAAAGCTGTATCTCTAAACTAAAAAAACCAACCACTATATCACATATACTTGTCAGTTTCTCTCTCTTCACCTAATTCGAACTTTTTAGATGGAGCTAATCAACATTCATTAACTCACGGGTCATTCCACTATAGTCCCGTAGTTGCACTCCCCTCACTATAGATATATTTGTGTCCATATGATATAACCATGATTAGTAAGCTAATCCTTCACAGGTTATTTGTAATCTCGGTTGGGTCATAAAAACCGTTTTACCCCCGAGACTACATCTTATTCCTTAAGTTCCACTGATCCTCTAATGAACAATGGTTTAAGGTCCAACCTATAAATCAAACCCCTTTCGGGCCAATGAGAGCGTGGAGCCCCTTGTTCAAGACCTAGATTCAGTACTAAAGGGAACAACCTTTCTACTATCCCTATTACGAGTAGAAGTGAATTCCGTCTTGCACCCTATGTTCCCAGTTATCCACTTGATCTTACCCCTGAAATGGGAGGCTTATTGGGACAGCGATAATGAGCTACCCTCACCTATGCAGATCTAAGGATAATTTCGAGTGAACAGGAGTTCATAGTTAGCTCAGGATTAAGATTAAGTTACCTAGGTCATCAATTAACAAAATAGTCAGTTTTATACATTAAACTGCATTTAGAACGTAAAAAGTGACTATTTCATGGTTCAGTCTTATATAAACTCTTTACATAGAATGCCCTCATTTTCATATCTCTACATGAACAGTTTAGGATCACATTGTTTGTACTAACTACAAAATGGGTCGTATCCATAGTGTCCCCAAAATAAGGCGCCCATACCATTTTGGCTATATATATTTGAACTTGTCCACATTTATGTCACTACATAAAGTTCAAATTTAAACTTAATAGCCTCGGAACCTTAGTTTATTGGATTCATGAATATAGAATTTAAATTTACTAAAGATTTTCAATAACAACTTTATTGAACAAGAATATGATATTACAAACTACAAGTTTTAGGACATAAAATCCAACAGTCATACCTTTTACTGGCTCGAGAGGAGCTTAGTCATAGTGGGACTATGATTTTATTGTTCATTAGAGAGATCAGTGGTACTTTAGGAGTTAGATGTAACTACAGTGGCAAAATGGCAATTTGGCCCAATTGTACTTACAAGCAATTTGTGAAGGGTTATCGTACTATTGATTGGTTATATCCAATGGACACATAAATATATTTGTAGTGCGAAGAGTGTAGCTGTCGGTCTTTAGTAGAGTGCCCAACAGTTAACAGATGATGGATAATGTAATTAAAGAGTTTTATTAATTATTCAAGTACCGTTGGAGCTTCAAGCTGCAGGTCCATAAGGTCTCTTGGTAGCTCAAAAAGATTTAGTTGAGAATTAGTTTTAAGGTAATTTGAATTGTTCAAATTAATAAGAGGGAATTTAATTATATATGATATAATTAAATTGATTCAACTATATATGATATAATTTTTATAATGTATTTGATACATTATAGTTTATTTGGAGGAAATAAATATTTGAATAAGATTCAAATATATTTTCTATGAATGTGATTCATAGTTGTTAAATTTAATATAAATATGATTTATATTAAATGCCATAAAAATAGAGGAAAAGAACTATAGTTTATATTGTATATGATACAACATTAAAACTATAGATTATGTGTTATATTTGATATAACATATAGTATAATATAAATAAGATATGATAAGTTAGTTATCATATTTATTTATATTCATTTTATTATTTTTCCTAATTTCTCTCCAATCACCTCAGTGGATGGTTAATTAGTTTTTGTGGTAATTGGAATAAATGAAAAATGGTTTTTTTTCTTCCACATGGTCCAAAAACACTACATGATTGAGAGTTTTGCTATACGATAGAGAGTATCATATAATTGTTCTATATCTTTCTCGATCTTCTTCCTCCTTCAAACTCAAATTCATCTTCTAAACAATGGTTCCTAGACTTTCACCCTGAGTATACCGAAGGCTCCCAATGGTTGTGTCTCTTGTTGGTTCGAGATTTCTTGAAGAGAATCTTCAAGTTTGTTGCTGTTTTTTGAGTTCGTGACAGTTTGAAGGGTTTACACGAAGAAACGTTCTTCAAAGGTATAATATCTTGAACTGTATTTCTTTACAAAAAAAACATGTTGTAATTTGTTTAGAATGCATATCTTGAATGTTTGCGGTAAATTTGTTTTTTCGATAAAAAATGGAATTTGGACGGCTTTCGTTCAAGGATCTCTTTAAAACGAATTCCTTCATAAGCACCAGGATTCAAATTATTTCGATAGGGTTTTTAGGGTTCAAATTATTGTCGTTCTTAGGTCTAATTGGCATTGGACCCATTTTGGGGTTGATTTTATCCCTGGTATTCCGATCTTTTTTATGATTTTCTCTTAGGTCTAAAATTTTCTGCAGACAATATATATCTGTTGTTATAGATTTTCAAAAAGATGCCTAATAGAAGGTAAATATTGTAATGTTTAATCAAATTAAAAAGATCTAACTAGAGTATACTTTTCAAATTCTAAATTATCCACACAAAGTCTAATTTTTTAAATAGATTTTCAAAAGAAAACCCTTAAGGAGAAGTAATTATTTTATAATTTTGGAAAATTGAGAGTTTAAATTATAAGGAAACTTAATCTTTTTCTCACCAACACGTGGAAGGAAAGAATTAGAATTATATTAATCTATTATTATAACTATAGATGATACTAATAACCAAAGCAAACATAGTTTAATTGATATACCATTGTGTCAGTTGTATTGAAAAGAAAAAAAAAGAAGATGATACTAAAAAAAAGTTTGTCTATGATTCATAATCCTCAATTTCCTTGGACAAAAAATCGACCGTAACAAGCTTAATATCTATATGCTTCTAGTACTTTTTTCCCTTGCAGTGAAAAACTCTTTGCGACATCGTGGTGGTCTCTTTTTCTTTCCAACCCAATTAAAAAAAAAATGGTGAAACGGTTCGTTTAAGGCCATCCCGTCGCCAGTTGCATTCCTGGAGGGAAATAAAGGCGGATGGGAACAGGTACAGTGTAGCCAAATGTAGTAAATTTCTCCAGAAGCTTCTGCTCTGGAATGAAAACTGGGATCGAAGAAGACGGCTCCGCCTCCGAACTCTTGAGGGACAGATTCCGACTCTCCACCATTTCTATCGCTGAAGCGGAAGGTTAATTATCTTCATCTTACTCTCTTCATCTTTGAGCCTCTCTGGTTTTATACATAACATAGGCATAATCATCCTCCGATTTCTAAATGCCAACTCGAACTTTTCATACTTTTGTTTGGCTTACTCTATGTTCCAACTGTTTGGTTTTTTTTCAGCCAACAGAAGCGGCATGGAAATTTCTGAACCCGTGATGACTTGTGTCGCTGATTTAGCCTTCAAATATACAAGTTAGTTTCTGCCTGTTTTGAGTCTGTAATGTTATCTTGAGCTCTTTGTTTCTACATGACTACACCCGATAACAGGATATTATATTGATCCACTGGAATTGTTAATATCGGAACACTTTCATTCTTTATTATGTAGATAATTGCTAATTCTCTTAATGTTCTTTTCTTCTACCTGTGTTTCCATCATTTTTAGGTAGCTTATATGTAATTTCAATTATAAATTTCCTCATTATTTAGCATGTATCCTATTTGTTAGGACGCCTCTCTGTGCTTTGTTGTTAAATTGTGAGACCTAGTTGGAAGGAAACGCATAACTTTGGTCAAGTTTAAGAAAGAAAAGAGTTTCAGAAGAACAAATGATGGAGAGACTATTGTGATTACTTAAAGAATGACTTCGCACGATACTTTTGGATTCTAATCAGATGTTCTTATAGTTCATATGAATGTTTCTTCTTATTATACCTTCAGACTTACCTTACAGTGATCATGTTACGTGTAAAGCCTCAACTCTCGTTGTGCTCTTGTGGGAGAGTATCCCTTAGGTAGAATAGGCCTAAGAACCAAAAATGGCGCTTACTTAAGACTTAGATTTTGTGCTTGGCCTCAAGGAATACGATAGGAAGGATAGGCCTAGTTGCCTTGTGTTTCTTTGTTTATATTTCAATCACGTAAAGAAGACATATAGTTATTTTAATTTATATTTATATATTAGCTTCAAGTCCATTTTCTGTTACTGATGAATATTCTATTCATCGTCTAAAAGAAGCAAATATATGCTTATATCACATGTATGAAATTAGTATATTCCTTCATCATAGGCATGAATGATTTGGTAGGTTTACAAAGTTTCAACCAGACCTTGAGTTCATATCTTGGTATAGGGTCATGCTTATGTCTGTAGTCACAGGCAGCTAACATATGAAATGTCAATGGTACAATACATGCAAGGAAAACAAGATTTTGTTTACACTGCCGCAGTTAGTTCTAGTTGCATCTAAGCCAGCAAGGAAAGAAGATAATTCTGTCATATTTGTGTTTTCTTTGTTTTATGATTCTCAAAGTGTTGCAATGAGATAATGGAATGATAACTTATGTAGCAGAACAGTTGGCGAAGGACCTTGAGTTATTTGTTCAGCATGCTGGTCGGAAATCTGTGAATACAGAAGATGTAATACTATCAGGTTAGATTGTCCGATTCCCAAGTTGTTGTATTACTGTCTAGTTATATTTAGTCCATATGCAACAGACTTGAAGTAGTGCTCAATAGCCTGAACCTCTTCGCTTCTGCTTCATTTTGGTCTCAGCCCATAGAAACGAGCATTTGTCTGCCATATTAACATCCATCTGCAATGATCTAAAGACAAAAGAACCTCAAAGTGAAAGAAAGCGGAAAAAGGCACCAAAAAAGGAAGATAGAGATAGAGGTGCAGTGCATATTATTGACGCTTAATCACATCTCCCATCGGGCTGATCTCTAGTTAACAAGGGTGCATACCAACAAGCAATGACAGTAGCTTATGACCTCTTTCCATTTCTTGGTTATACTAATTAGTAATACCATTTTCATATTTTATCGGCCTATGGAGTTCTGATTTAAAGGATAAGCTTCTGCATCATGTAAATTGATTGAAGCGTTCCATATGAAGGAAACATGGCTTTCGGTTTGTTATGAGATTGTCAAAGCATGAGCTTCAATGTTTATTGGTTGTTTTTGTTGCGAACAGGAAATGAGTCGGAATTCTGAACAGGGTGA
Source organism: Benincasa hispida (assembly GCF_027475165.1). Classification (NCBI taxonomy): domain Eukaryota; kingdom Viridiplantae; phylum Streptophyta; class Magnoliopsida; order Cucurbitales; family Cucurbitaceae; genus Benincasa; species Benincasa hispida. The sequence continues at coordinate 45,050,412 of NC_143485.1, read as the reverse complement.
TAAATTGCTCTTTGTAAATCTACAGCACCATTGTATGATTTAGACTTTTAGTTAAGTGCTCAACAATTTGATATTGCGAATCATATTTACATGTGCATGATGCAAATATAATAGCCTAGTTCTGCATGGATTAGAATGGTTCAGCCCTCTCTCTCTCTCTCTCTCTCTTTTGGGAGAAAGAACCCATTCGTCTTGTTAGTCTTGTTAATCTATCTTTCGAGCAGTCGAGAAAAGTTGGATGTGTTTGAACAAAATGGATGAAAACCAAAAAGTGAAATTCTCTGATCTTTTTGGTAAGTGGTGATTCACAAGGTCAAGCTTATCAAGTTACATCCTTAAAATTGCTAACACGATTCTCTTTTGCTAAAATTGGCATTTTGAAACATGGAATAGCTACACAAACCGCAACCTTAAATTGTGATAATTATCTCAACAGCAAGTCAATGCATATAATATTTCAGAAGATTTTACTTCTGAATCAACAATGGAATTATTTTCCTGATAAAACAACAGAGAAGTCAGCCTAAGGAGAGAAAAAAAAGCAAGGTAAATTGTGATTGAAATGATTCAGTTTGTCAAAGGACGAGCATTCTTTGTTTGTCTCGCAGATTTTCATGTCGCACCATTGAAACCAACTGAATCCAATAACATTGCTTTTATCTGCTCAGGATGGACATCTTGACCTTCGCTGCATTGCTGAAAAATATGTACTCTTATTAGTCATAAGTCACAAGGGTCGGGTCATGTCATCAAGTACACATGGATAAAAGGTAAATAAAAGAATCAAGTGTATTTCAAACAGATTTTTACCTCTGCTCGAAAAATGTCCATAGCAAAACCATTAAAGCAGCTAATCACAGCCTGCTGGATGTCTAATCCAAGATTATCTAATGCCCTAACTGTGGAGAGCAAGAGACCCGGTCGACGACCACAAAACATGTGTATATTTACTGCCCGTCCTTCTCGTACTCTAACTTCGACCTATTAGATACAGTAATATCATCAATGCTTTCTTCGGATGACAAGATCATAGTAAATAGTATGATTACAAATGCAAGAGTCATGAATCATTTGAAGGGCAAAGGAAAGTTGTCCCAAGATAAGGAATTTATTTACCCTTGCAGGTTGGCCATTTGGGCTGGGAAATGAGCTAGGACAAAGCTCCTCCTTTATACGACTCGAGAGGCTTGGCGGAGTTGGAGTCAGGGGGTGGAAGCTTGCACCTGGCGTGAAGGCTGCCCCAGAAGGAGCAAACTCCAGTTCATTATGGAGGTCATTGATTCTTTGTAGTAGTTCCTTCAAGTACTCAATTGCATCCCCAAGAATTGAAGCTCTATCCATCTAGTCAGTACCAAAGGGAATTAGCCATTACATATTATTATGTTTACTCTATGAAGCAAACCAGAGGGAAAAAAAAAAAAAAAAAAAAAGAAGAGCAGAGAACCTTGAAAGGAACTACTACATAACAAATTCTTACATACATGGTTACAAGGACCTGTTGGAATATTCCCTTGGTATATAGATCCAAAAGAAAGAGGCAAATGAGAGATGCTTTCACCTTTCAAACTCTGTTCATTGGTAATTTAGAAGGCTAACTTACAACCAAACAGTGCATCATCCAAGTATAGGTCCTTCTATCATTATTGACAAGGAGTGGGGGAAGGGAAGCATAGAAATAAAGAAGTTTAAGCAGAGAGCATGACATGATGAAAATGTCTCAAGTGTAATAAGACTAACCTAGACTTCATTAGAAACCGAGTTCGAAAGTTCGAACACTTCGATTGAACACTAGACAGCTGATGGAACTCGATTAGAAATGAGAATGAGAAGGAAGAGAACGAGGACATGCCATATTTGTCAAAGACACTGTTTCTTGCTAGAGCAAGATAAAAGAATTGCATCCTTTACTAGTGGACTTAAACATTCAAGTGGCCTAGATTCACGTACCCATATCTCCATTTATGAAATGTAGAACTACCAAGAATGTGGAATGAGTTGCAATCATTCATATGAATTTGAAGCAATTTTGGAGCAGTTAAAAAACGAGGCTTTTGGTTTAAAGAAAGGTGGGTGGTGGTGGTGGGGGGGAGGATGTGCTTATGACCTTGTGAATCTTAGAAGGCGAAAATATCACGTGAAATACAAATATATGAAACTAGCAAGAAACAAAGATAATGCCAAGAAATTCATTCTTACTTTGCTGATTTTTGGAACAACGGACCTCAGCATGTACAGCCTATCATTGAGCTTCTTCCTCCGGCGCCTCTCAGCCATCAGATTCTTCGCCGGAAGTCCTTTCTTCTTCCCCTTCTGGTCGCCGCCGGTCACCGTACTATTGGCGTTAGATGTATTTCCAACATTTCTTCCACTATCATCCAATTTAGTGTTAGTATTCTCAGTAAAGTCATCAGAATCGTAATTGAAACGGGATGTATCGATGCTAGTATCTTGCAATTCATCTGCATAAATCATTTTCCTCTTCTTCCCATTTTCATCACCCACTTCATTTTTTCCAATGCCTCCTTCAATCCTGTTTGAAAACCAGCCGCCATCGGGGCTCAAAACCCCCAAGTTGCTTCCCTTATCAGCTAAACTCTTCCTTAGAGCTGCCCTCTTCTGAAACAGAGTTGGTTGAGCTCCCACCGAGGGAAAAGATTCTAGAGGTCTCAAAAGTTTAGACCGATTCAGAAGCAGAGCATTTCCCAAATTCTCATCGAAACTCTGGAATCCCGCTAAACTCGAACAATTGTCAGTCATTGGGGGCAAATTTGGGGCTGTCAATTGAGAGCCTAAGCACAAATTAGGAGTGTTCATCTGGCTAGTTGGGCTTAAATCAGTGAAACCAGTTAATAACCCACCTCCATCGTTGAGCAGAGTCGAAGCATTTGAAGCTTGAACGTCAAGAAACCCAACCTCTGCTCCCAAATCGAAGCCATGGTCTAAAGGGTTGTTAGAAATTACCTTATGAAGTGAAGACAAAGTGCGTGTTGGGGGTAAAAAGAAGCGCAATTGAGATGGGTCAATGTTATTAAACATAGAGGAAGAAGGGGAACAAGAAGAGGAGGAATCTCCAGGAGGGAGCAACAAATTGTCAGGAGGGTCGGTGAAATTCTGAGAGAAGGTAATGTCATTGATGTCGGTGTGGTGATTATGGTTATGGAGAGCATTTGCAGAGATGCACCAATCGTCTTCAACCTCGAGCATGGATTTAAAGGTAGAGAGAGAAGTGATTTCGTCTTTGTTGTCCAAACCAGAACAATTAGCATGGTGGTTGAGATGGTTGTGGGAAGCAGAGTCTTCATCGTCGCGATTATCCATCCAAAGAACGTTCCCAACTCTAGAAAGCATGATGATGAAGATGATGATGATGAAGTTGAATTTTTTAGTGGTTTTTTGGAGGTTGGGTTTGAAAAGAGTTTCTTGGGAATGGGAAAAGAAATGGAGGAAGGCTGACAGAAAGAGATAACTGCAGTGAGGTGAGGAGGAAATGAGAGAAAAAGAGAGAGAGAGAGTTAAAGAAGGAGATGGAGAAAATTGAAGAGAAGAAAAGAGGAAGGTTGCAGAAGGAAAAGGGCATTATCTTTTTGTTTTTCTGTTTTCTTTTTTGGGTTTTTTTTTTTTGTAAAAATTTTAATTTTAATTTTATTTATTTATTTTCATTTGGGCGTTATAGTTATTGGGTTTGTTATTTATCGGAATTGAATTGAGACGAAAGAGCGGAGAAGAAAGCAGAAAGCATTTCTTTTTTTTTTTTTTTTGTTTTCTTACGAATTTTTGGGGAAACAAACAATGACTGACCGTTACACTAATTTGCATATACCAAATACATGTTTTCATCTTTTCCTATATATCTTTTCTTAGTAGTAGGTGAATAATTTTTTAATAACTAATCTTCTTATTAGAAAAAAACACTCACATCTAGTCATTACACGTTTAATAATTTTTTAATATAAATGGGAGTTAGAGATTCGAACCACAGACTTTTGAATCCTCAGTATACATGAATGTCAGGTGAGCTAAGTTCTTATCGATCACTTAATAAATTTTTAAACTTTAAACAATGTGGTAGATTTATAAAATTTTATTTTTGTGTTAATAGGTCTATTGTGTATCAAATAATTTTAGTAATTTGTATATTTATTAAACACAAAATTTAAATATAGATAGTACAAAATTAATGTCTAAATGGAAAAATTGAATTTCTAACTTTGATGTAGATAGTACAATTTTGTTTTTATTTTTTATTTTTTTGCCAAATAAATTATTCTCATTTTGATTTGCAAAGTACTTCTAAAAACCACTTTAAAAGTTTTGATCGTAGTCGATTAAGAAAATAAATTTATGATAATATATGGTCCTATTTGGTAACCATTTTATTTTTTATTTTTATTTTTGCAAATTAGGTCTATTTCATCTACATTTCTTAAAATGATTTGCATCTTTTTTTAAGTATGATGGTTGAATTCTTAGCTAAATTTTGTTTTTAAAAAAAAAAAACTTTTTGAAAGCTACTTGTTGTCCTCAAAATTTGGCTTGGTTCTTTAAATCATTAGTGAAAAGTAGATAAAAAAAAGAAGAAATTTAAAGATGGAAATAGTGTCCATAGGCTTAATTTGCAAAAACAAAATGGTTACCAAGTGGGCCTTAATTGTCAAAATTTAGCTTATTTTTTAAACAACGGGTAAAAAGTAGATAACAAAGAAAGATGCTTGAAGGTGAAAGTATGTTTATAGGCTTAATTTTTAAAAATAAATAATGAAGGCTTCGCTTGGCAACCAATTCGTTTTTTGTTTTTTGTTTTTGAAAATTAAGCATGTTTTCTCTATTTATTGATTTGCACTTTTTTAAGCACAGTAATCGAATTTTTAGCCAAATTCAAAAAATAAACAAATTTTTAAAAGCTATTTTTTTTTAGTTTTCAAAATTTTGTTTGATTTTTAAAATTATTGATAAAAAAATAACAAATGAAGAAATTTGAAGGGGGAAGTAGTATATATAAGTTTAGTTTTCAATAACAAAAATAAAAAATCAAATAGTTATAGTTTGGTTTTTTAAATCCTAATGTGTTCGATTTTTGAAAAAAGGTGGGGGTGGGTGAGTCAACTTTTTTAAATCATCTAGTCTTTTGAGAGGATTTAATGAAGTACTTACTAAAAAAAACATTTAAAAATGTTTTTTTAAAGTGTTTTTACTTTTCAAGTCACCTATTATCTAACTAAGCACTACGAAAAAAAAACATTCTAAGTAATAAGTTTAATTCAGATGGTGCCTATTTAATCTCTAAATTTTTAAAAGTGTTTCATATGCATCATTAAATTTTTACTTTTATGTTTAATAGGTCCATGAACAATTTTATGTTTGATAGATTCTTGAAAATTTTGAAATTTTAAAGAATTAATTGATCTATTAAGTATAAATTCAAATTCTATGTCAAATGGAACCCTAAAATCTTTTTTTATTATGTTGTGTTTAGTAGATTTGTAAGTTTTTTAAGAAATTGAAAATTCAAAAATTAAATCTATAATTTTAAAAATCAATTATTAAACCCTCGTTTGGTAATTATTTTATTTTTTTATTTTTTTATTTTTTAAATTAAGCTTATGGACATTACTTCTACCTTCAAATTTCTTCATTTATTATCTATTTTTCATCAATGATTTAAAAAATTAAGTCAAATTTTGTGAATTAAAAAAAGTAGCTTTCAAAAAGTTTTTTTTTTTTTTTGTTTTTGGAATTTGGCTAGGTATACAACTATTGTACTTAAGAAAGTTACAAATCTATTGTAAGAAATATTGATGAAATAAGTTTAATTTTTAAAAATGAAAATAAAAAATAAAATGATTATTAAATGGGACTTAAGCTGACACAATCCTCAAAATTTAGGGATTAAATGCATAATCTAACAAGAATATATATGTAATACAATCTAACCGAGTCCTGTTTTTAAAAACACAATAACACAATAAATTTCAGGAGCCGAAATCAAATTTCCCTTGGCAATGTTTATCAATTTTTGCTCAACCTTAAATTAAACCTTAACTTAGCTTGATGTCGCAATCTTTAGCTTTCCGTTAGTGTTGCAATTTTCACACTATAAGAGATTTTTGTTTGAAAATTTGTTAGAATATATATAATTGAAGCGTGAGAAAAACAAAACAAAAGTTAAGAATCCCATTTAGTAGTCACTTTGTTTTTTTTTTTTTTTTTCAAGGATTAAGCTTATGATACTACTTGCACCTTCAAATTTCTCTCTTTTATCTACTTTTTACCAATAGTTTAAAAAACTGAGTCAAATTTAGAAAACTAAAAAAAGTATTTTTTTTTTAAATTTTGTTTTCGTTTTTTGAATTTAACTAAGAATTCAGCCATTGTACTTAATAAGGATGGAAATCATACCATTGTACTTAAGAAAGATGGAAATAATTGTAAGAAATGAGAAAGAAATAAACTTAATTTTCAAAAACAAAAAACGAAATAGTTGTCAAATGAGACCTAAGTTTTTATTAAAATTTTATGAGTTTGAGGAGATTTGTTCCATTGTAATTGTTAAAATTTTGCTGAAATTCGAGTCTTAGAAGATTTGTACTTGCTTTTATTAATATTAGTAGAAGAGTTTAACAAAAATTAAATAAAGAATAAAATCTGATATACCATTCTATAGGCTACATATGATAATTAGCAAGATGGTTGAATCTGAATTCTATGTTCAATAGAACCCTACAAAAAGAGAAAAGATTCATAAAGAAGAGAAATTATTCAATAAGACCGTGACAATGTAAACTGATAGATGTTTACCGTTAAATTATGAGACAAAAAGTGTTTCAAATTTTCGAATCAATATTCAAGGATTACAATGACTATGAGGCAGCCACATTCAAGAAGCGGACTGATTGATTGAATAACTGTCCTTAGAAAGAGGGCAATAATCCTTGAAAGCTGGGAATAAAATAAGTTAGATGGATGACATAATAATGTAAGGGTCATGCATCTCGTGAAGCCTTAGTTTTCACCGCACCTACTCTTCTCTCCCACCAATCAAAATCCCATCAAATTAGCCCTCCATTTTCCTTTTACCTTCAACAACAAAATATTACCCACTCAAACTCATTCTCTGTTTCTCAAACCATATATGGGAACTGAAATAGAATAATTCTTTTTTCAAAAGAGAACCCCATTCAAAGAAAGAGGCTTAAAGAGTAAATTGCAAGGACTGATAAGCCCGAAAGTAGGGAGCTTTTAATGGTGCAGAAAGAAAAGCCAGAAGGGATATGAAGGCTTTAGATTAGATTCAAAATTTGAGGAGATTTGGGAAGCCTCAGCTGAAAGAAAGGGGGACAAAGAATAATAAATGAGGGCTGCAGAAGAAAGGCGCCATTAATATTACTGGAGCAACCTCGTGAAGTCAGACAATGGAGAGAGATGAAAGAGCAGCAGCCATTGCCATTGCCATTGTGTGTGTGTGTCTTTGATTTTGCAAATTATTTTAATAAATGTTGACTTTATTATATACCAAAACCATCTTCATTGAAAATGATGGATCTACTGTTTGCTCAAATGGAAATATATTGCTGTGTTTCTGGCTCTCTGAGGCTGTGGCTCACACTGCCCATGTGTGTTTGGTTTGCCGTTTCCTTGTACGATTTATGGTTAATATCATATTTTTGAAGAATTGCTAAAGTTGGACAGTTAGTGCATTGAATACAGTGAATGGTAAATTTATGGATGGAAACAAGTATTCATTTGACTTGTTGATTCCTAAAATTTACTGTCTTTGTCCTTAAAAGTTAAGAGAACACTCTTTAAGAACAATGTTTTATTCAAAATAATATTATTGTTCTATTCAAAATAATATTCGAAAGGTTATATTATTTATAACCTCATGAACATTGTAGGAGATACACTCGAGTCTCCTTCAAAATTTTGAACAATGGCAAGGAAATGAGTGCGAACAACTAAGTTAATATTAACTAAATTATACTAATTATCTCCACACCTCCATAAATTTTTACAAAAAAAATTGAATGGTGAAGAAATGAGTGTGAACAACTAAGTTAATATTAATTAAATTATACTAATTATCTCCACACCCTCCATAAATTTTCACAAACCAACTCCCGTAATTTCTTGTGGACTAAAAATAACTTTTAGTTTCTACAAACGGATTGTTTTGATTTTTCACAGGAGGCTGAGCAGAATGTTTGTAAATAATTATTACAGAGCACCTCGTGACACAAGCGAGAGAAATAATGATGATAATGAAGAAAAAAGAAGTAAATTAAAGAATTTGGATGCGTTTTTTTTTCCTTTCTTTCTTCTCAATCATATGTTTTTTTTTTTTTTTTTTTTTTTTTTGGGGGGGGGGAGAGAGAGAGACTTTAATTATAGAGAGCTAAACTTGGAAAAAATTAATTGAACTTTTGGGTGAAAGAATTGGGTATGAAGTCCATCTATCATACATGATACAAGGCACAAGGCATTCACTAAAAACTCTCAGTTGAGGGGGATGTAATAGAATATCACACAGGCACAAGGATAGAAAATAAAATGTGCATCCACTCTGGCAAAACAGGGTAAAAGTAGAAAGATGGCAGAGAAGATTTGTTGCAGAAAAAAAAAACTGACATTTTGGTTTGTATAAATGCGAGCGATCTTTCAGGATTAAGTGTCTAATTCTTTTGCAGATTTGTGATTACTGAGTGAGAATGCAGAAGATTGATCGATTTCCTTTCTAGATGCCTCCCAAAGCTGTTGTTCTATTCCAAGCTTTCTGAGCTCTACAAGACCTCGTTCAACTGCCAAAAGGATATGAAACTTTAAGCTATTTCATGAAGTTATATATAGTTGTGCTATGGGCTATAAGCTACATTCCAGATGATAGAAATCACATAATCTGAGGCTTCCAGATGAACAAATTACACCTACATTTATCACTTTTTAGATACAGTACAACTCCCTCCCTACATTGGTGATTAGAGCATTTGTTGGTTTTCTAAAGTAATCTATAATATAGTTAGATTCCCAAATGAGATGGTTTTAGAAAGCTATACTACGGGTTGCCGTTTTTTTTTTTCCAGTGATAGGAACTGTGCTTCGTGTGTATAAAGGGCAATTCTAGCGTTTTATAAAATTTGATGCAGAAATGTCAGTAATGTATCAAAATGACAAGGACATTAATTTGTAAAGATACCATGATAGAAATTGAAATAACAGATTAATGAAACACAAAACTAGAAGAGCTATGCAAAACACAAAGGTATCAAACCGAGTAAGAGCAGTAATGGAAAACATGAACCGTACCATCCACAGCATCATGTGAAGTTGGAGGCTGTCCACTTCGACTGATCCAAAACTGGAGCCGCTCATCTGCAACATCCTCATCCACACCATATGCCTTGGCTCTTCTCCAGAAGTATGTAAGCCAAGCCTGCATAAGTTTTCAAACTCTCATTTTTTAAAGCAAAATTTTGCAAGTCGGAGTCATGCAAACATGAGTGAAAAAGATGTACAATGTTGATTTTCGTAGGGACAAACAAAGTCCAGTATGCCAACATACGGGTATGTAAGGCAGTTCATACGAAGTTAAACATATAATTTACATTTATCTAGGATACTCGACAGGTTAATAACTTTGGACAAAGAAATGAAATGAAGATCTTACACAATATATGCTCATAGGCTGTAATACCAAACAACATCAACGATTAATTGAAGACAAGTAGAAGATTGGATACTTTTGGCCACCGGAGTTTCCACATTTTTTCATCAAAGAGATATTGGTCCGTTTGCAACACCTTCTAATTTAAACACATTTGAAAGAACATATTTTCAATACAAAAGTTATTATATCTTACATTTTCAAAATTATTTTAAATGACAAATTTTCTTGGTTGCACTATATTTCCCTTTTTTTTAAAAAAAAAAAAAAAAAAAAAAAAAGAACAAGAAAAAAGAAAAAAGTTCTAGTTCATTCAGTTTTTTTAATTGTTTATTTATTAGAATTTTTCTAAATACTACTCTTCATCATCAGATATTACTCAATAAACAATATTAAACGCACTTTAAATTAGTAATTTTTTCCAAATGTGGCAATCGAAAAATCAATTTTATTTTTTAAAAAAAAAAACATTTTTCTCCAAAGTTATTCCAAGCACGCTAGAATAAATAAAAGTAGGAGGTTCACATAGCACAAAACTAAATAATCCTCATGACCAAGAAAGATGAGACAGATAAAACTACCTCCTTAAAGAGAACATCTTCAGCTTCAGCTTCACTTAGTTCTGCAAAGAGAGAAGTTCAATCATGAAATAACTTGTAAGCCTAACTTGCACTCTTTTTTTTCATCCCTTCTTTCTTCTTATTCTTGTTCTTATTGTGGTTGGACTGTAAAACCATCGGCTTCACTTATTCTTGTTGTGTGAAGCAAGGTGTTTTGTGTGTGGCTGAGGTGTTTTTAAGTGAAGTGCTTGATAATAAATTGCTTAATTACGCGGTTCTAAGATTTTAGATGTCTTTTTTATTTAATTAAAAACACTTTTTAAATGATTACTGTTACAATACTTCTAAAATTGACAATTTACTCAAATGAAAACCGTCAAAAAATAATAATAATAATAATAATAAATTTAAAAAAGGTTAATACAATGCATGTAGGGAAAGATTAGAGAGAGAAAATGTTTGCAAAAGAAAGAAAGAGAAACTACGTAGAGAAAGAAGTGAAAGGACAGTGAGCGTACAGAGTAATTAGCAAGATAAAGGGTCGCTCATGAAAGATTATAGATAAATTGTTAAGTCAAAATGAATATGACTAAGAGCCTGCCTCTCGTTTTAACCTATGCATTATACCTACACTTGGAGGAACATTTCGTACATTGACTCTAGCAAAGATTGCTCTATCATGTAAATCGTGTCTCCCTTATGATCTTATGCTTCAAGTCAATCATGTCTCTAGAATATCTTAAACATCTAATGAGTGTAGTGCATACGATACAGCAGTCAACTCACCGAAAGCCTCAGAAAACTTTGGATCAGCAGGTGCTTTTGAATCTGTGATTAAAAAATGATAGAAAATAAGTAACTTTATGTGTACCCTAATAGATTCAATTGGCAAATCATCCAGTTTGCAGTTTGTCATAATTACAAACTTTAAAATAATTCTCTCAGATTTGATTCTAAAAAGAATTTCTTAGTCATTGACCGAGGTGACAAAAAAGTAATTCATCCATTTAAAGATTGACATAAAAAAAATACTCTTATGACTAATTGAAAAAGGTGAGTAAAAAATCATTAATTTTCAAAATATCTAAATAAACTGGAAATGCAATTGTTCAGGAAGTTTGGAAGACAATAGAAACTCTAGACGCACAAATTGGGGGGAAAACAATGACTACCTGATTGATGAATCAAACTTGGACGTCTATGTTGTGCCAATGCAAGCACAGTTGCATCTTCAACCTGGGCAAAAATAAAGGATTTCGAGAGATATTAACATTAGGGCATATCAATAATAGCAAGGATACAGCAGAATGATTCAAGCTGTGAAGAGCTGTCATTCGCATCTAAACTCAGGGAAAACACAAATAAATAACAGGTAGTGTAATTATTATAGCTATTATAGAGAACACTAAGGGGAGAAATACACAATAACAAAGTTTGAAAAAAGAAAACCTTTAGAGATGTTAATTCTCTCAATCCCATTTCAACCGAAAGCATACTCTCAATATTTCCTTCCCCGGAGAGATCATTCAAATCCTGGATGAGCTTACTCCTATCTTGATCATTTCGACCTGAAACATGGATGTCCAACATTATTTTCATCGATCAAGTAGTGAGGACTAGATAAAAGCACTGCATGATATCAAACAACGGGAGCCAAGAGTTGAATCAACCTTCAGGCTCCTCCTTAGCTTTCTGTCCTGCAGAAATTACAACTTCGAATGGCAAAGGAGCTAAAGAAGACCAATACTCGTGTTTTGAGATTGCTATATCCGCACATATGCCTGGAAATAAGCGAATAAGTAAAGAGAGACCCCAACAACAAAAACACTATAAACATGAAGACAAGTTCTTGCAGCATACACAGGTGGTCAAAGATGTAAAATTATTAAAACCTTGTAACTTACAAAATATAATTGAAAACAGGATTGGAAAAAAAGGCCAAGGAAGAGAAAGATGATCAACAATCCATGACCAAGTTCAGGAGTGGAGTACAAGGGAAGAAAACATCATACAGAGTTTTCTTAATTTTCTTTAAAGAAAAATAATCTATTTGAAAAAGTTACAATTTCTTTTGCAATTTCATACATCGATGAAATCTTTATAAATAATAAAACTCAAGTCTCAAATTCCTTAAAAGGTAAACAAAAAAACATTAAATCGAGAACAATCCAAAAATTGTTACAAAAAGCCTCCCAACAAGAATTAGGGAGCAAACCAATAAGCCACTATGTTTGATGATTTCGCATCTTTCCTTCCACAAATCTTGATTTCCTTACAAAGTTCACAAATCCTTCATGTTGAAGACCCATGAACACTTATATCCTTGAAACTCTGGTACCAAATTTGTCTCTTATAAGAACAATGAAACAAATGATTAAGATTTTTTTTTTGTTGAAAGTAGAGTTTGTAACCTAGAGGGTATTTTTGTCCTTTTACAGTACTCTAGGGTTACCTACTTTTCTATTTATAGGTACAGTCTCCTTGTATTCTGTGTATCAAATTATAATAAGAAAATTCTATACCATGGTTTTTTTCTCCCTGTACTAGGGTTTTCCACATAGATCTGTATGTGCCCTATTTCTCTTTTCTCTTCCTTTTTCATCATGGTATCAGAGCATGGAGATGAAATCCTGGCCACCATTGAGGAAAATCAAACAGGAGAATCACAAATGCCATCTGGCACCACAACCACTGATATAACCACTATCATACAAACCGCTATAGAATGGTACTTCTAGACGGTCCTACCATATTTTCATCAGTCGATTGGAGTAGCCCAACTTGGAGGACAGGCGGCTGATTGGATCAGCCACCAGACAGACCCGCACAGCACCCAGACAAACCCTCACGGACAACCAGCCGACGGACCTCAGACTTCAGCGCGCCAGACAATCGGGAGCCACAGCTTGCCACAGACGATCGGGAGCTAGGGGTGAGCGGATTCCAGCTTCACGCCGAGCTCGACCCGTCCAAATGCCAGCCGGTCAAAGAGATCCAGCCTGACCCGCCCGGCCTCCACCCAGTTGGACCCTTCTGAACAAACTCCAGCCGCACACGCGTGCATTCCTTCCGATCCCAATCAGTTAATTCCAGCCGTGACCCATCAGATCCCAACCATGGTTCTTGCCCAACACTGACCGCGCCTATGGGTCCTCCGTTCCAGCCGAGCGTGGGTGGCGGTTTCAGTCAAAGAGTTCCTATGGGTGGCAGATTTGAGGTGGGGGAATCATCTTCTTCATAACCTGGACAGAAACTTGACTTTATCCCGGAACAGTTCACCCAACTTCAACTCCAGATTAAACAGCAAAATGAATCTGTTCAGCAACAAATAGCCACCCTCAGAGAAGCTCTTGGAACGACCTTGAATGCCCAGTCAAAACTCCCCTCCAGTCTACCAATATACTCAGGAAATCCGATAACTTCTTTCCCTGCTTTACCTACAACAAATTTATTTTCTGATGCTATGGGAAATACTGCAAGTTCAATTGTTGGAGAAAAATTAAATGGTCACAATTATTTTTCATGGTCTCAATCTATTAAATTCAACAAAAATTAAATTTATCCCGGAACAGTTCACCCAACTTCAACTCCAGATTAAACAGCAAAATGAATCTGTTCAGCAACAAATAGCCACCCTCAGAGAAGCTCTTGGAACGACCTTGAATGCCCAGTCAAAACTCCCCTCCAGTCTACCAATATACTCAGGAAATCCGATAACTTCTTTCCCTGCTTTACCTACAACAAATTTATTTTCTGATGCTATGGGAAATACTGCAAGTTCAATTGTTGGAGAAAAATTAAATGGTCACAATTATTTTTCATGGTCTCAATCTATTAAAATGGCCTCGAGGATCATCATAAATTCGGTTACTTGACGGGTGAAATACCGAAACCGAGACTAGATGACCCCCAAGAACGTATCTGGAAGGGGGAGGATTCCTTACTCCAGTTTATTTTAGTAGGTAGTTTGGAGCCTCAGATCGGAAGACCTTTGTTACATACTGCCATTGCGCGAGATATTTGGGATGTTGTTCAGAAGTTGTATTCCAAACGGCAAAATGCTTCACAGCTCTATACTTTACACAAGCAAGTTCACGAGTGCAAGCAGGGAACAATGGATGTTACAACTTACTTCAACAAGTTGTCTCATCTCTAGCAAGACCTATGTCGCGAGATGGTCTGGGACTGTTCATGTGGGGGAGTCCAACATTTCCAAGCCTGAGAAAACTGACTGTGTCTATGATTTCCTCGCTGGGCTGAACTCGAAGTTCGATGCAATACGCAGCCGAATACTGGGACACCGTCCGATACCATCCCTGATGGAAGTTTGCTCTGAAATTTGCCTCAAGGAGAATAGGTCTAGTGCCATGAATAATATGCCAATTCTCTCAACTGATTTTGTTGCTTTTAAGACGTCAGGTCTGGTTAATGAGAAACAGAACAGCAAGCCTCTCCTGATGTGTGAACACTACAAGAAGCCCTGACACACCAAAGACCAGTGCTGGAAATTGCATGGTCGTCCATCCAATGGTAAACAACATTAGTCAGGTTCTAGACAAGCACTGGCAAGTGAATCAGTAAATGGAGGTTCTCAGCCTCAAAATCAGGAGACCAACCAGAATAACTCCAGTGCTATAGGTGTCAGCGCGATTGCCCCGTCAGGTACGATTCAATCCTTGGGCCTCGTTAGTATAAATGGTAGCAAGTCGTAGATTCTAGATTTAGGGGCTACAGACCATTTAACTGGCTCCTCTGATCAGTTTATTTCTTATTGTCCAAGTTTTGGAAATGAGAGAATCGTTGATGGATCTTTCGCTCCTCTACGAGATGTGCTACATGTTCCCAAAATTTCTTATAATGTATTATCTGTTAGTAAGATTACAAGAGATTTGAAATGTCAAGTCACTTTCTCACCTAATGCTGTTGTTTTTCAGGATCTGAGCCCGGGGATGACGATTGACACTGCCCGACATGACAGGGGGCTCTATTTCCTTACTGAAGATATTTCTTCTAGATTTGTGATAGGACTAGTTTACTTTCATCATGTTTTTCTACTTCTGAAAGAGATTACATGTTATGGCATTATCGTCTCGGGCATCCTAGTTTTCATTATATGAAATAGTTATTTCCCCATCTATTTCACAATGTTAATATTTCTACTTTGACTTGTGATGTGTGTATTCGGGCTAAACAACCTCGTGTCTCACTGAACTCTCAGCCTTATAAGCCTTCCAAACCGTTCACACTTTTCCATAACAATGTTTGGGGTCCTTCACTAGCCACTACTTCTACTGGCAAACGCTGGTTTGTAACCTTCATTGACAACCACACAAGGGTAACATGGGTCTTCCTTCTTACCGATAAGTCTGAGGTCTCATCAGTCTTTCAATAATTCTATAATACTGTATTCGACACAAAAATTGCTATCCTTCAAAGTGATAATGGTCGGGATTTTTTCAATAATTCTTTTAGGGAATTCTTAGACTCAAAGGGAATTGTCCATCAGAGTTCGTGTGCGTATACTCCTCAACAAAATGGGGTAGCTGAACAGAAAAACCGTCACCTTGTCGAGGTTGCTTGCTCCCCTAGGTTGTCAACTTCCCTTCCTTCCTACTTATGGGGAGATGTTTTAACAACAGCTCATTTGATAAACCGGATGCCTTCCCGTGTCAGTTTCAAACCCTCCTGGAGTGTTTCAAGGAGTTCTACCCCAATAATCGCCTTATTCCTGATGTACCACTTCGGGTGTTTGGGTGCATTGCTTTTGTCCATACCCATGATCCTAATCGCACCAAGTTTACCCCCCCCCCCATGCGCAGAAGTGCATCTTTGAGGGGTACCCTCTTCATCAGCGTGGACACAAACGTTACCATCCTTCACGAAAATATTTTGTCTCAATGATAGTAACATTTGTGTTGATACTGATGTTTGTGATGTGAGTAAAGACAGAGAAGATGGTGACAACTGTACCAAGGACACCTTGTGCAACGAGAATGTAGGTACAAGTGATGACAATTATAAAAAAAAAACTTGTTCCAGCGTATGGTACTCCTAAAGGTGAAGAAGATCACTCAGAAGGTGAGACTCATGAGCAGAAGGCTGAATGTGGTAAGGAATCAGATGGGAAGAAAAGTTATGATGCCTCTCTTGATCTTCCCATTGCTTTGAGAAAAGGTACGAGATCCTGCACAAAGTATCCACTGCAAAGTTACCAATCTTACAATAACCTGTCTTCCGAATTCAAGGCCCTTACTACGAGCCTAGACACAGTTACGATACCATGCAGTATACATGCAACAATGGAGATCCCTGAGTAGAAGGTGGCAATTATGGAGGAAATGGGGGCGCTTGAGAAAAATAACATTTGGGACCGGGTTACTCTATCAAGGGGGGCACAAGGCAGTTGGGTGCAAATGGGTGTTAAACGATAAATACAAGCCTGATAGAACGATTGACAGGTACAAGGCAAGATTAGTTACCAGAGGCTTTACTCAGACCTTTAGAATAGATTATTCCGAGACTTTCTCCCCAATGGCAAAGTTGAATATTGTTCATGTCCTTTCAGTTGCAGTTAACAAAGACTAGCCTCTCCACCAATTTGGTGTGAAGAATGCCTTTCTTAATGGAGAATTAGAAGAAGTCTACATGAGCCCTCCCCCGAGGTTCAAAAAATAGTTTAATCATCGAGTTTGTAAACTGAGGAAGTCCTTATCTAGGTTGAAACAGTCTCCGAGAGCCTAGTTTGGCAGATTCACTACCTTCGTAAAATCACAAGGATATAGTCAAAGACATTCCGATCACACCCTCTTTATGAAGAAGTCAGTATCAGGGAAAATTGTTGTCCTTATTGTGTATGTGGATGACATTGTCATATCAGGTGATGACGCTTTAGAAATTGACAGACTGAAGAGGAAAATGGCTGAGGAATTTGAGATCAAGGACCTCAATAAATTAAGGTACTTTCTCGAAATGGAAGTGACTCGTCAAAAGAAGGGATTTCTGTTTCTCAACGAAAATACACTCGACTTACTTAAGGAGACGGTGATCCCGTCAACAAGGAAAGATATCAGTGGCTTGTTGGAAAACCGATCTACCTTTCTCATACTAGACTGGATATATCTTATGCAGTCAGTGCAGTCAGTTAGTTTATGCAAGCTCCGTATGAAGAACACATGAAAGCGGTGGAGCGCATCTTGAGATATTTGAAAACCTCTCCTGGTAAGGGGTTGATGTTCAGGAAATTTGGCAAACGGTGCATCGAGGCATACACGGACACTGATTGGGCAAGTTCTGTGGTAGTCAGAAAGTCGACATCTGGATACTGTACATTCGTGTGGCGTAATCTCGTTATGTGGAGAAGTAAGAAACAAGGAGTTGTTGCCAGAAGCAGTGCCAAGGTAGAATACAAAGCCATGAGTCTTGGGATATGTGAAGAAATTTGGCTGAAAAAGGTCCTAATTGATCTCCATCAAGATAGTAATCTTCCAATGAAACTCTATTGTGATAATAAAGTTACGATAAGCATCGTAAATAATCTAGTGCAGCACAACAGAACAAAGCACACGGAGATTGATAAGACATTTCTTCAAAGAGAGACTTGACAGTGGCAACATTTGCATTCTCTATATTCCTTCCGGTCAACAAATAGCAGATATTCTCACAAAAGGGCTTCCCAGACAGAACTTTGACTCTTGTATCAGCAAGTTGGGCCTCGTTGATATCTACGCCCCAACATGAGGGGGAGCATTGTGTTAGGCCTCCGATTGTGTTGCAATATCAAAGGAGAAGGAATAAGGGTAATTTGGGAAAAGAGGAAGTTGCCGCAGTTAGGGGGGTTGGAGACCACAACTAGTGAAGACTTCAATTTGGTTAGGAGAAGGCTTTTGTTTAAAAGGAGGGGGAAGCGGAAAATGAGGGGGACTTTTGATAATCAGAGCAATTGTGAGTGGGGGAAGCTTAACTCTCGTGTGTGGGAGGAAGCTGAAGACGGAGACTGCTTTTAGGAAGATTTTGTAATCGTGTTGCTTATCGTCTAGCTCATCGAGTAGACGATCATGTAGTGAATAGCAACAATCGTGTAGCGAATAGCCTAGCCATTTGCATCGAGTAACTAATCATGTACTGGATCGTTTACCTAATTGCATAGTCGATCGTGTAGATCATCGAATTACCAATAAAATTCTTCTAAACAATTTGGTTTCTATCAAATTGGTATCAGAGCAGTAAACCTGGGAAAGAATGGCTCAAAAACGATTTGAGGAGAAATTGGAGTTGCTAGATCAAGAGATTTCTGGTCTTAGGGTCGAGATGCAGAAACTACCAACAATTGAGGAGAACTTAGCATCGTTAACTAAGAGCATCGATCGGCTAGGATTACAAGCGGAGAAGCATCAGAAAAAGGAAAAACGAAAGCAACAGAGGAGAAAGACGGATCGAGGAGTGAAATGACGGAAGGATCGAATAGCAATAATACGAGTGGGACAAATAATTCGGTCAAATCAGGAGTAGAAGAATCGTTAAGTGATCGGAGTAAATTCAAGAAAGTTGAAATGCCAGTGTTTAGTGGAAGCGATCCAGATTCATGGCTCTTCAGAGCAAACCGATACTTCCAGATTCATAAGTTGACGGAGACCGAGAAGATGACTATTGCGGTGATTAGCTTCGATGGTGCCGCATTAGACTGGTACCGATCTAAAGGGAGGGCGCCGTTCAAAGATTGGGAGGATTTAAAGCGAAGAATGTTAATTCGATTCCGATCCTTAAGAGAGGGATCAATCTGTGGACGATTCTTGGCCATTAAGCAAGAATCAACGTGGAGGCGTATCAAAATCTGTTTGACAAGTTGGTGGCACCATTACCTCATCTTCCGAGCGAGGTGCTGGAGGAGACATTCATGAACGGACTTGCTCCTTGGATTAAGGCTGAGGTGTTGAAAGTTGGGTTTGTAACCTAGGAGGGTATTTTTGTCCTTATTACAGTACTCTAGGGTTACCTACTTTTCTATTTATACGTGCAATCTCTTTGTATTCTGTGTATCAAATTATAATAAGAAAATTCTATATCGTGGTTTTTTTCTTCCTGTACTAGGGTTTTCTACGTAGATTTGTGTGTGCTCTATTTCTCTTTTCTCTTCCTTTTTCATCAACTTTCAAACAAGAAGTGGATCTAACTTGGGTGAACACCTAGTCTCCATACAAGGGGATCTTCATTGGAGTTTCTCAGTAGAGTTTCAGCCTTCCAAATATTTTAACTATGCCAGAAGATCAACTTTTCTGGTATTTAAATTTGCAAACAGCAAACACAAAACTCGTGAATAGGGACGTACCAAACAGCCTACCAATGTGCTTTAAACAAAGAACTACCCAAAGAACCAGCTGCATCCAACACCGACCTTCTTTTATCTTCCTTTTCATTAACTGAAACGCCCTCAACCAGCAGTGAAAGATCACTAAATTTACCCACGGCCTCCTTCCTCATGTTCTTACAAATACTGAAATACTTTCCATGATTTTGAATTTCCTTCCACCTTCAAAAGTAAACCCCTCTTTTTTTCTTATCTTTTAACTGATTCTTTATTTGTTTTGTAAGAAATGATAATCACTTCATTCCAAAAAGAAACCAACCCAACAACCTAATGTGCAAAGGGACAAGGTGCCCCCTCCTAAACCAGAAGGGTCTACAAGAACACCTTAATACTCCACCAAGTGCTTTTTGAATTTCCTTTTTGCTTTGTTTTTGTGAACATAATATCCAGAGTTTTAATATTACCAACCATAATCCCAGCCCAATAAGCAAAGAACTTAAGCTTTATGAAAGCACACAACTCCGGCATGTTATGAGCCATTTTACTAGAAGTGTTTCTTACCATATTGAACAGCTAAGCCCCAATAGCGAGCGAGCCAACACCTCTTCAAAACAACCTCCTCCTGGAAAAAAGAAGGATAAAATATGAATATGATTGAAAGAGAATTTCACAGCAAATAATTTTACAACTGAAGGTAGATAAGATATTGCTTCTTTAGCTAAACACTAACCATCTCTTCCTGTGTCAAAATCATTCTCTGTGTCATTACACGGAGAGCCTTTGCTTCAGACTCTGCTTCTCGGAGTTGTTCTGTAGCTGCTGCTGACTCATCTTTTAAGTTCTGACAAAATAATTACAATGTCACACATCTGAAACCAGGACACAGATTAAAAATATTCAACTAGTTATGTAAATAAAGGTAGTAATTTGTACCTCAATTTCTGAACGAAGGGCAGCAATTTCTTCATTTCTACTATCCTTGGTTGGTTGTGCAGCTTTGAGTGCAGCCTGTACAATGAATAACAGTCAGGATCAAAAAAAAAAAACCAATAACCAATGACGAAAAGAGGCAATGGAAATGTAACAAATGTCGACTAGGCCCATTTCCTAGAACTAGGACTAATAATGTAAAACCCTCCAATAAATAAATGACTTGATTCCTTAAACCCTATTCTACATGCTTTATGCAGTTACAATCTCAACAAACCTCTCTTTGACGCAGGGCTGCTTCTTTCCTGCAAATAAATAATGCAAAACAATAAGACCTAGAAAATTTCATAGAGAAAAGGAAAACACAGCAGGATATAAACATACCTGCTCAATAATTTAGCTTCCAAGGACACACCCTCTCCAAGAGTAGCAACCTATGAAAGTATTAATACGAAAATAATAAATATTAGTCAGTAAATTATTGAAGAAAGGGATGTGAAAATCTTGCAACAAATGCAAAAGTTTAAGTTAATTCAATGAACTGGCTACCTATGCAGAATAGCCGACCAACATCTCAAGATACATGCAGTCATGCATAATGGAAGAGAAGACAGTCTAATAACCACAGCCATCTTTCTCTATTGAAGCACTGTGATTTACTTACTTTTCACTTTTCAATCAACCTTTTATCAAAATTTGAAAAATCAACAGGTTAATCAATACCTGTTTCTCTAGCATTCTAGCTCTAGCCTCTGCTTCTTCCCGTTTTTCTTCTGCTAGTCGAAGCTGTCCATCCAACAAACTCAAGCGTAAATATCAATTAAACATGTTATTGAGGGAACTGATATTCATATTCATAAGCTTTCTTGAAATGTTAGCAGACCTTTTCAAGTATATTCTCGTTCTCCTCTTGTAGCATATCAAGCTGAAAAAAGACCAAAGTCAGATTTAGAGCATTTGACTCGAGAGTTATGGTGTGATAGAGCAAAGGACGAAGTCAATACACTGAGGAAATAGCTTCCTCCAATCCAATGGGGTGACGATCTTTCCAGTGCAAGAAGGAGAAATCGACTTATACATTTATAATGTCATACCTCATCACGTAGTGCAGAAGCTTCCCGCTGATCTCCTGCATCTTTGGAATTGACCTGTCCAATATCTGGTGCAAACCTGACAAAAATTTGCAATTGAGTAAATGGGAAAAGCACTGCCTCGTCACGTTCTGCAAAAGCTTCCCGCTGATGGCTAGTTCGCTGAACTAAATAAGAAAGCGTACTGTCCTATTTTTCATAACTATAAGCTCCATTATTCACAAGTACTTGAAGAAACAAGGTTGAACATTATAATAACCTTCTATCTCCAATCCTATTAGAAGGAGGATCAATTGGAGGTATGGAGACTGGAGTTCTAAGTGAAGGTTTACTCGGTGGTACGATCTGGTTCGAACGCACGGACATCGATGATCTACCAGTTGATGTGGATCGAACTTGAGGAACATGCTCTACGAAATTCCGACCTAACTAATCAAAACACCAGAAATTCCAATCGCCTTCTTGTTAGATAGTGTACCACATGCTAATGCTAAAACAATTCAAACCGCCGGAAAATGCTCCGTGCGGATATTGATCACAAACTCTACTGTATCCTAGAACAATCCGCCACAAGCCAATCTGCTAGTGCACAGATCTTAAAAATCATGATAAGAAAAGACAGGTAAAGACTAGAAAAGCTGAATTCAACTACCTATCCACAACAACACAGATAAAGTATCATGAGAATTGACGTCGACCAGTCACCTAATCAAATCAGAAGAGGCAGACAGGGATACTCAGAAATTACCGCGGGGGACGGAGATCTGTTAATCCTTGGACCCGAAATCGTATGAAAGGAATTGGTATTGTTACTATTGACAACAGTAGGATATGACGAGTGAGTACGAGGAGGAGGTGGGGCACCGAACCGAAAGCTGAGATCATCGTCTTCATCGTCGTCCTCTTGGTCATGCGTGGAGGCCATGACCTGAGCCAAACGTTCAGCAGCCTTCTTGGCGGCAACATTTTGAGCACGCTTGATGGTGGAAGACGCACCCAATCGAGACTGAGGATGAGCCGGCGACATCACTGGCGAGGACGATCCTGTGCTGCTGGAGCCGCCACTCCACTGCCTGGCGTAGACTGGACTAGCAGGTCTCCTCCGATCCATTTCCGTTCACAGAATTATGCAGAGTAATTGAGCCGCACTTCCGAAATTAGCAGAAATTTTCTCGGGCCTAGATTTTCTCGAGAAAATGACCCAGGGAAGAGAAAAGATGGGGAGAGAAAGAATCGGGGTTGACAAATAGGTTGTGTTGTGCAAGAAATACAGAACAACGTCGTTTGATTCAGATTTGCGATTTCGTGAACGTGGCGTATAATCATGGAATTTCTTTTATAAATTATATAGATAAATATCATAATTATATTCACAATATTATATACTATTTTATCTTTGAAAATTCTAATTTGGAAATATCAAACGTCACATTTTAAGTTGTAAAATTTTCCAAATAATTGAAGTTTGACGCTGTTGTGTTTAGGTGTATCACATCGTGTAATTAATGAAAACTAAAGCAACTTGTTATCTAAACAAATAAACAAGACTTCGCTTGAAAATTATTTTACTTTTTGTTTTCTACTTTTTAAATCACGTTTGTTTCTATTAATTTCTTTACTATTATTTCCATTTTTTTATTAAAAAACATTTGACATATGTTTTTACCAAAAGAATGAAATAAGATTTCACGTAACTTTTTAGAATTTGTCTAATACTACTAGTTAAGATTGAGTTTATAACATTTTTATAATATGTGGTAAAGTGAGCTTAGCTTATCAGTAATTGACATCCACGACCTCTTTTAAAATTAGAGATTCGATATTTCATCATCACAATTATTTACTAAAAAATAAATTAATATGTATATGTCTCTATAAATATTGAACTTAATTGATTTAAGGTCATGTCACTATAACTACATTTAAACGATATTCCTCTTCAACCAATAAATATGACTATTGTCAATTTTAAAATAACACAATAGCTAAAATATTAATTATCATCTTAAAAGTTGATAGTTCGATTTTTACCTCTATTGATTGGAAAAATAAAAAATAAACGTATGTGACCATTAATAAAAACCTAGGCGAGAATAAGAACAGCAGAAGGTATAGATAGGCATTCGGCTAAAATGCACTATGCGAGCAATTTAGCTTATGTTATGACTAAATGTGATTTTTTTTTCTTTTTTATTGTTGTTTGCAGAGGACTAGATTTGACATTTGATTGGCTTTTTTCACAGGCATGCTTGTTTTTTATTTTTTATTTTTTAGTCAACAGACATTTGTTTGTGGTGTAGAAATCAAATAATTGAAGCAAAAATAACTAGTTAAAGGGATTCTTGGAAAACGTCGAGTCAAATAATGAGCAAAAGTGAAGTGATCAAGTAAATTATAAAAGAATAGGAGAATAGGAGCAAAAGACTCGAAGAGAGCAATATCACAACGGTGTTATTTAAAGATATATACACAACATTGTGGTGCTACATTGCTACACCATCGTGCTACGAAACTTCAACTAGTATCGCGTGCGAGTGAAAACACGTGGTTGCATGTATTTATCAAGGCTTTTTCGGGTGGTGATGAGATCTTTTCTCTAGCGTCTCAATGCTACCACAATATTTTTTTGTAAATGTATTTTGAGCACCGACTTTTGGAAGGAAAAGTTTGAGATTCAAACCTAATCGTAAAACTTTATAAATTTTGTAAATAATGGCAAAAGCCCACTCTATTAAATTAATGAAAGAGTATTCATACAGCAGATAGATAATACCAACTCAGCAACTAAAATCTTAACAGAGAAACAACTTTCTAACTAAGTATATTAACCAATACTCCCCCCTCAAGATTGGACTATGAAAATTACAAACTTCCATCTTGAACATGAACTCCTGAATAATAGAAGAAGGAAGAGCCTTAGTGAACATGTCAGCTAACTGATGAGAAGACCGAACAGACAGAAGCTTCAGCTGCTCTTGTTGGATCTTGTCACGAACAAAATGACAATCGATCTCTATGTGTTTAGTCCTTTCATGAAACGTGGGATTAGAAGCTATTGAAATAGCAGCCTAGTTATCACAATAAAGCATGGCTAGAGCTTGAAAAGGGACCTGTAAATCAGCAAGAAGGTGAATCAACCACATAGTCTCACTAGAAACACTAGCAAGGTCCATATACTCTGCTTCAACCGATGAACTTGAAATCATAGCTTGCTTTTTAGTTTTCCAGGAAACAAGAGAAGATCCTGAGGAAACACAAAAACCTGTGATTGAGCACTGAGTATCTAAGCAAGAAGCCCAATCATAAGCAACAAAGGTTTTGATAGGAAATTCCTTAGAAGCTAAAAGCATGATACCCTACCCTGTTGTACCCTTGAGGTATCTTAACAAATGATGAACAACAACCAAATGATCAGTACACAACTTGGCCAAAAGCTTACTGAGTTTATGAACACGAAATGAAATATCAGGTATGGATATTTGTAGATACAACAACCAACCAATTAAATGCCTATAAGAGGAAGCATCTTCATCATTTAATGGCTGACTGGAAGTAGTAGATAAGTGTAAAGTAGGAACATCAAACAGGTTGATGGTTTTGTTGCCAAAAAACCAGTGTCTTCAAGAATTTGTAAACAATATTTACGCTGAGAAAGGTAAATACCTACTGATGATCATGACAACTCAAGGCCAAGAAAATATTTTGCTTGTCCAAGATCTTTCAACATATAATGAGATCTAAGCAAGACTTTTATAGCAGTAATTTCATCAACAGAAGGACCAGTGATGAGAATGTCATCTACATAAACCAATAGTGCAACAAAGGTAGAACCATGACCCTTAGTGAAGAGCGAGTAATCTACTATAGATTGAGTAAAACCATTTGCAAGTAATATGCCAGAAAATTTGGAAAACCACTTGTCTGGATGCTTGTTTAAGGCCATAAATCGACTTTTGTAATTTACAAAACAAGAGGGACTGAAGAAGCTCGTTGCTCTTTAGAGTAGTAACCCATAGGTAAAGTCATATAAACTTCTTCAAACAAATCACCGTTTAAAAATGCACTATTAACATCCTTTGGCATAAAGACCACCCAAAAGAAGCTATCAAAGAAAAGAAAACTTTAATAGTAACAATCTCAGCAACAGGCGAAAAAGTGTCAACAAAATCAATGTCTTCTTGTTGACTATATCTCTTTGCAACCAATCGAGCCTTGTGTCGATCCATAGTGCCATCAGCTTTATACTTGACACGATAGACCCATTTACATCCGATAGCATGATATCTATAGGGAAGAGAAATAATGCTCTAAGTATTTGTATGTTTCATAACAGCAACCTCTACATCCATAGCATTTCTCCAAGACTCAATCTTAACCGCCTGATGAAAATATGAAGGTTCAAATTCAGTAGAGACATTGCATAGAAAGGCTCGATGACAATTATTTAGCTTTTCATAAGATAACACTTTATCGAGAGGATGATATGAAGTGCTATCCTTAGGAGGACAACCATGAGTCAACATGTGACAATGATAATCTTTTAAAAGACCAGGAGGCTTATGTGGTCTTATAGACCGTCAGGTTGGTTGATTGCAAATGATCTGAGAAAACTCAATCTGACCAGTTGCTACATCAATCATATCATTAGTATTGTTCCCATGAGAACTGGTAGCAATGTTGGGACTATCACCATGAATAAGGTTATTATCATGAGTTTCCTCTCGAATAGCCAAATAATATGTAGAACCATCATGCATAGAAGAACCAACCATAGTATTGTTCCCATTCAAAGAAGCTATCAAAACTGTAGGTAAACAAGCTATAGAATCATCTATAAGAGAACCAACCATAGCATTGTCAAGTAGCAACAAAGGTAAGACGTGTTCAGTAAACACATCACTAAGTTTCAAATGGTCATCAACAGATATAGAATGAAAAGGAAATTGTTCCTCAAAGAAAACTATATCTTTGGATATAAAAGTACTCCTTTTTGCAATGTCATACAACTGATATCCCTTAATATCAGGCGGAAAACCAATAAAAATGCATGAAGAAGTTCGAGGATCAAACTTGGAATGTTGTGCAGTAAGTATAGATGCATAACAAAGACAACCAAATACTTTCATACATGTATAATCAACAGACTGGCCATATAAGATATTGAAAGGAGATTTATTGTTCAATAAAGTCATTGGAGTATGATTTATGATGTAAGTAGCAGTTAAAATACAATCTTCCTAAAATGAATTGGTACCCCAGACTAGAAATATAAAGCTTGAGCAACATTAAGAAGATGTTGATGCTTACGTTCCACATCAGAATTTTGCTGAGGATGTTCAACACAAAAAAAAAAAAAAAATTGGTGAATTGTTCCTTTTGAAGAAAAAAAAATCAATAAAACGAAGTCCATGGGCATTATTAGATCGAAAAACTACTACAACAAATATTCCCTTTTATAGCTTTTCAATATAGTCTTTTAAAAAATAGGCTATAAAATATAAGGAAAAAAAGCGGAATAATGTAAATGAAAAAAATTCAAATTGAGCGCCCAAAAGTTAAGTATCACGCGTCATCCATAAAATTCATGTGTTAAGAAACCCTTCCTTTTCCTCTTCCCCTTTATTCTCGAAAATTAGGGCTATCTGAAATTCTCTCCCATCGATCTTCTTTCTTTGTTTCTTCTCACACTCTTCCCATTTTGTCTCATTTCTTCGTCGGTTTATCTATGAGCAACTACGAAGAACCACTATGAAATGCCCTCAAATTTTAATTTTCATTATACCATCTATCATGAAAAATCATCACATGGGTCTTAATTTCCCCTTTTGAACAATGTTGCATCCGTAGATTCATCTCCTTAAGAACCCAAAGTTGCAAATCTGAAATTGAAGATTGGAAATCTTCTTGATTTCTCCTTAGACCACCCTCAAATTGCATATCTCCTAAAAGACCCAAAGTTGCAGTCGTTGATTTGTCTTCCATCTTCTTGATTTTTCCTTTCGAAGAACGTCCTCTGAGATTTTACAAGTGAAGCATTTGAGGCATTAAATTCCACCACATTTGTTCTTCTTTTTCTCACTTTCTCTTATGAGTCTTATTCGATTTCTATTCAATGTTTTGCATTTTTCTTTGTTTATTGCTTACCAATTAGATTTTTGTTGACTTTAGTGATCTTCACTTTGAATTAACACCCAACCATTTCTCTTTTCAGTCTATAAGTTAATGGCCTATCCCTCAAAGTCTACTTTAAGGTAGGTTTCATTCAACTTCGTTGCTTGCAACTTTTATACTTTTGTGTAACCTGATGATAAAAGCAAGACTTTGCTGCCTTTTGTGAATATAGAAGGCCCCCTCAATAAGCATTTGTGAGTGCTTTTCTAGTATACACCTTTTTGCATTTAATGGCTTATTGGTTTCTACTGATTTTATGGTAGCGAACAAGTTTATGAGAAGGTCCTTTTTGCTAAAGTCGGCTTTTCCAAATGGTAAGGGAACTATACCAGTTTTATTTACTCTATATTTAACTTTCCCTTATTTGAATTCTGCTATGTCTGAGGTAAATTGGTTGCTACAGTATTGGCTTTTAGATTAAGCAGATTTATAGTTGCTCTCAATTGTTGATCATTGTAGAGCTGAAAATGAGCTTAATTGATTGTACACTAGAGATATTGTTTCAACAAACTTTGTGCTGCCTTTTGTGAACAAGACTCTTGGAATCTTCAGAGAAATCATGTCATTTTTATTGGGTGAAGCAGAAAATGAAGTCTCTTTAGTTCTTAATATTGGGGTTGATGCCCTAAACTCTCGTTGAGTCCTGTAGTTTGTAAACATCTGTATTGAACAAACACTTGTGATGTAATAATATGAGATATTTTTTTCATTGTTGTCTATAAAACATGAGATGTTTTATTTGCATTTACCACAAACCAATAAATTAAGATCCCTGGTTGTCGTTGTAACTTAAGAATGTATGTGGAGACATACAAGTGGATCATACCTTAAGTGATAACCAAAATGGTCTGTAATATATGAATATAGGAGGGAAACCTTATTGTGGTGACACTACGGATGCGGTCCGCTTTGTAGATAGTTACAAGTGTTGTGACATGCTACAGATGGTCAAATCCTGATCATTCATATGGAGACATGAGAGCAGGGGTGTCCTATACAAAGGAGTTTGTATAAGACCGGACCACAAAGTGTATAGTCTCGTTATATAACGTCGTTCATGACAGAGACTTAACTTCACTAAGATGACTATAGGTAACATGACCTTAATCCTGAGTGAGTTGGGAACTCTTGTCTTTGAGGGCGGTCCTTTAATTTGCATGGGTACGAGTGGCCAAATCGCCGACTCAAACCTACCACTTTGGGGATTCGTCTAATTGGGGAGCTGGGAACTCAGCTACACAAGATGGAATTCACTCATTCCTCGAAGCAGGGGTAAGTAGATAGATTGCTCCCTTAAGGGCTGATTCTAAGGCTTGAACGATGTGGAGCCACACACCTTCTCATGGCCCGAGAGGTGTCCATTCATTGTAGGACTATGATGTATTGTTCATTAGAGGGATCAGTGATACTTAAGAAGTTAAATGTAACTACATTGACAAAATGGTAAATTGACCCAACTATACTTACGAGCATGTGTGAAGGATTATCGTACTATTGACTGGTTATATCGATGGACACAGAAATATATCTATGGTGAGAAGAGTAGTTGTCGGTCTTTAGTGGAGTGTCCAACAATTAATGGATGGTGGATCTCGTGGCTAAAGAGTTTAGTTAGCTATTCACGTACGTTGGACCTTCAAGCTACAGGTCCATAAAGTCCTCTTGGTAGCTCAATGGATTCAAACTATAGGTTATAAATATAATATGATAAGTTAGCTATTATATTTATTTATAATTAAAACAATCATGAGATAATTGTTGGTAGTTTCTCCTTAATCGTGCGTGAAGTAGGAGGTTTTATTCAGTTTTCATAACTAAAGGATAAAATGAAAAATATTTTCATTTTGTAAAGAATCGCATCATTTGAGTACACTACCTATCGTTTAGCTCACGAGAGACTACATGACAGCTTTAAGTGTTTGTCTAAACGATCGTGTACACGCACATTTTTCTAAACGATCGTGTAATCTTTTACTAAATGATCGCGTGTCTGAGTGATATTTTCTAAATGATCGTGTAAACGATCAAGCTATTTTCCCTAAACGATCGTGTACCTACTATCCTTTACTAAATGATCAAGCACCACAGTCTATACTATAGACTCTATACTCTCCCACTTGCTTGGTCGTTGAGTGCGATACGTTGTTTCCTCCTTCCCTCTACCAAATCCAACAGAGCCCACACCTCCTGGAATCTCACTCCGAGAATACCAAGGTCATTAAGTGGTGGTGTCCGAGAGGCTTCTTGTTCATGGAGAAGATTGTTCGTTTACTAAGCGACAACGAGAGTTTTGGGTAGACGATTGCAGCGACAGCGAGAGGTTGCTGGTCCCAGTTCTTCATGAGAGCAAGAGAAAAATAGAAGAAGAGTTCTTTAAAAGTAAGTCTCTCATTCCTTTGTATTTAATTTATGAAAGCATGTCGTAATTTGTTCTAAAATGCATAACTAGATTGTATGTTTGTGAATGCTTGTAATTCTATTATAATGAATTTGGAACGATCTTGCTTCTACTCATAGGTTTTCTGTGATACGAGTTCCTTTACTTAATCATTGGGCTTTGTAGTTGAAGGCTATACTTCAAAGTAGCAAAAATTTATTTCCCTAACGCATTCAATTTTTTGTTTCTTATAGTTTTCCTTAACTTTATGTATTGATTTATTTGTGAAATTGCTTTTTCAAGGGTTAATGCTTTTCATTTATTTTAGACAATTTTGTTACTTCTTCGAGTTGTTAAAATAAATTTATTTGTAAATTTCAGAAATTGATTGAGGGGTTATTTCAAATGTGATTTCTTCTCTTGTGAAGAAGATTCAATGAAACCAACAATTAAACTAGTATGGATTTTTTTTTTGTTGCATTGTGCTCTTCTAGTTTTGTATAGGGAAGTGAAGTGATATGTAATTTTTAGTTGGGTATTCTATTCAACCTTCTATTAGTTGTTCCTAGGTGTTAAGTGGTTGAAACAATGAATGTTATTCTTTTTGTTGATTGTAGTAAATTTTTATTTAGATTATAGATCTGCCTTATTATTATTTGATGAAAAGAGGAAGAGAAAAGAGAAAAGAGAAAAAGAGCACACACAGATTTACGTGAAAAACCCTAGAATAGGGAGAAAAAAACCACGATATAAAGATTTCTTATTAGAATTGATACACATGATACAAGAAGAATGCATAAATAAATAGAAAATTAGGAAACCCTAGAATACTGTAAGAAGACAAAAATGCCCCTAGGGAACAAACCCTACTTTCAACATTCCTCCTCAAATTGACACGTAGATATTAGTAAGGTCTAACTTGCTAACAAAAGAGTCAAAGTTCGGTTTGGGAAGCCCTTTCGTAAGAACATCTGCTATTTGTTGACTGGAAGAAATGTAGAGAATACAGATGTTGCCACTGTCAAGTCTTTCTTTGATGAAGTATCTATCAATTTCCACATACTTTGTTTTGTCATGCTGCACTGGATTGTTTGCGATGCTTACTGTGGCTTTATTATCACAATAGTGTTTCATCGAAAGATCACTATCTTGATCGAGATCAGTTAGGACATTTTTCAACCAAATTTCTTCACATATCCCTAGATTCATGGCCCTATATTCTGCCTCGACACTGCTTCTAACAACAACTATTTGTTTCTTACTCCTCCAAGTAACAAGATTACCTCACAAGAAGGTACAGTACCCAAATGTTGACTTTCTATCTACCACAGAAACTGCCCAATTGGCGTTCGTGTACACCTCGATGCACCGTTTGTCAGACTTCCTGAACATAAACCCCTTACTAGGAGAGGTTTTCAAATATCTCAAGATAAGCTCCACCGCCTTCATGTGTTCTTCATAAGGAGCTTGCATAAACTGACTGACTTCACTGACAACATAAGATATGTCTAGTCTGGTATGAGAAAGGTAGATCAATTTCCCAAAAAACCACTGATATCTTTCCTTGTTGACCGAAACACTGTTATTCAAGTTACTCAGTTTAGCGTTAACTTCCACAGGGGAATCAACCAGTTTACAACCCGTCATACCTATCTCTTTAAGTAAGTCGAGTGTATATTTTCGTTGAGAAACTGAAATCCCTTCTTTTGACAGAGTCACTTCCATTCTGAGGAAGTACCTCAATTTTTCGAGGTCTTTAATTTCAAATTCCTCAGCCATTTTCCTTTTTAGCCTGGCAATTTATGAAGCATATTCACCTGATATGACAATGTCATCCACATACACAATAAGAACTGCAATTTTCCCTGATACTGATCTTTTCGTAGAAAGGGTGTGATCCGAATGTCCCTGACTATACCATTGTGATTTTACAAAGGTAGTAAATCTGTCAAACTAGGCTCTTGGAGACTGTTTCAACCCATACAAGAATTTTCTTAATTTAAAAACTCGGTGATTAAGTTGTTCCTCGATGCTCTAAATCTCGTAGGTTCCTATAGTTTATAAACCTTGTATGAACAAACATATATGTGATTAATAATATTTGATATTTTATTCACTTTGTCTATGAAATATGTGATATTTTAGTTGTATTAACCACAAACCAATAAACTAACATCCAAGATTATCATTGTAACTTAAACATGTATGTGGAGACATACAGGTGGATCATGTTTAAGTGGTAACCTAAATGGTCTGTAGTATATGGATAAGGTTGGGTACCTTATCCTGGTGACACTACGAGTATGATCCTTTTTGTAGATGTTAAAAATGTTGTAAAATGCTACAAATGATATGATCCTGATCATACATGTATTATACATGTGAGCGGGGATATTCTATACAAAGGAGTTTGTATAAGATCGAACCACAAAATGCTTAGTCTCATTATATAACGCCTTTTATAATAGAGACTTTCATTTCACTAGGATGACCATAGGTAACATGATATGAATCTTGAGTGAATTGTGAACTCCTGCCTATGAGGACAATCCTTTGATTTGTATGGGTGAGAGTGACTAGATCGCTGACTCAACAAGCCTACCATTTTGGGGATTCGTCTGATTGGGGAGCTGGGAACTTAGCTATACAAGATGGAATTCACTTCTTCTCTGAAGCAGGGGTAAGTAGATAAATTGCTCTCTAAAGGGCTGATTTCGAGTCTTGAACAATGTGACACCACACCCTCTCTTGGTCCGAGAGGGGCTCAGTCATAGTGAGACTATGATCTATTGTTCATTAGAGGGATCAATGGTACTTAAGAAGTTAGATGTAACTACAGGGGCAAAATGGTAATTTGGCCCAACTGTACTTATGAGCAATTTGTGAAGGGTCATCGTACTGTTGATTGATTTTATCCAATGGACACAGAAATATATCTGTAGTGCAAAGAATACAGTTGTCAGTCTTTAGTAGAGTGCCCGACAGTAACGGATGGTGGATAATGTAATTAAAGAGTTTAATTAATTATTCACATACCATTGGAGCTTCAAGTTGCAGGTCCATAAGATCCCTTTGGTAGCTCAAAAGGATTTAGTTGAGAATTAGTTTTTGGGTTAATTTGAATTATTCAAATTAATAAGAGGGAATTTAATTATATTTGATATAATTGATTCAATTATATATGATATAATTGACATAATGTATTTGATACATTATAGTTTAATTGAAGGAATACATATTTGAATATGATTCAAATATATTTTCTATGAATGAGATTCATAGTTGTTAAATTTAATATATTCAATTATACCATATATAATTGACATAATGTATTTGATACATTATAGTTTAATTGAAGGAATACATATTTCAATATGATTCAAATATATTTTCTACTAATGAGATTCATAGTTGTTAAATTTAATATAAATATGATTTATATTAAATGTCATAAAATAGAGAAAAAGAACTATAGTTGTATATGATGCAATATAAAACTATAGGTTATAAATATAATATGATAAGTTGGTTATCATATTTACTTATATTATTAATTATTTGGTAATTAATCCCTTTTTCTCTCTAACCACCTTAGTGGGAAGTTAAACAGTTTTTTATGGCAAAATGGAATAAATTAAATTTGATTTTATTTTTCCAAAAGAGAGTTACACGACTTGCAAGTGAATCTATACGATAGATTGAGAGCTTGTATGATAGAGCTTTATAACTACACGATTGAAGCAAAAGCTACGATAGTTCTTCTTCCTCAATCATTTCCTCCTCCAAACTCACAAACTCCTAACCAAAATAGCTAGAGCCCACCACTTCTAGGTTCTCACCCTGAGAATACCGAGGTCACCAAGTGGTTGTGTCTTCCTCTTTTGGTTCGAGTGTTCTTATTGCTATTCGAGGAGTTCGTGTTTGTTCGAAGAGCTCGTGACAGTTTGAGGGATTTACATGAAGAGGAGTTCTTCAAAGGTATAATATTTGAACTTTATTATTTATTCAAAAGCATGCTGTAATTTTTGTTAGATCCATAATCTGTATGTTTCACTGTAAATGTTTGTTTTCAATCAAAATGGAATTTGGACGATCCGTTTCCGCTCATAGGTTCTTTGTAAAACGAGTTCTTTCAAGAAGCTACTAGATTCCTTGAGTAAATTAATAGATTGGAAGGGAGGTCTGACTGCACATTCGAGGTCATTCCAAGAGCTTCTCCGAGGGCAGCGATTTGTTGCTAAATAGATTCATTTTGTTGTTTAATATGAAGTTGAAGTTGGGTCAATCGATCTTAGATTGTACTGTCTTGACCTCGAGGGTAGTGAGATGATGACTCCCCAATTTCAAACCCACCAACCATAAGAAACGACTGACATAGGCTACTGCTCATATCCGACTGGAATGGAGGGTTGCTGCTGGTCGGCACATGGCAGCCACGACTAGGGTTGACTCTAGCAAGGCTCGGTTGGTGGTGGCAGCCTCGACTAGGTTTGGCTCTAGCAAGGCTCGGCTGGTGGTGGCAACCACGACTAAAGTCGGCTTAATAGGGTGAAAGTCGCGACTTGGATTGCTGGAACCGACTGGAAGCTTGGTTGAGAGGTCGGCTATGGCTGCGGCTAGATCAAGCTTGTTGGAAAGGTTACGCCTGCACCTGCGGCTACTGGAGGCCGTCATCGAAAGAGGGCCACGATTAAAAGCTTGGCTGCGTGGGGAGGGTCGCACCGATCAGTTGCAGCTAGGAAATCAGCTGCAGCTGGGAGGTGCTAATCGGCTAGACCCCAACCGTCTAAGGCATGTCGTGAAAATCTGCTCCAGTCGGCTATTGTCCGATCGGCTGGTCAAATCTATAGAGATGTGGAAGAACCGTCTGAAAATATCGTTCTATGGTGTTCTACATGATAGTGGCTATATCAATGCCATTGTTGTCAACCAATGACAATTGTGACTCTCCTATAGGATTTTCCTAAATGATGGCTAGGGTTTCGTCTCCATGCTCTAATGCCATGATGAAAAGAGGAAGAGAAAAGAGAAAAAGAGCACACACAAATTTACGTGAAAAATCCTAGAACGGGGAGAAAAAATCATGATATAGAGATTTCTTATTAGAACTGATACGCATGATACAAGGAGACTGCACATATAAATAGAAAAATAGGAAACCCTAGAGTACTGTAAAAAGACAAAAATTCCTCTAAGGTACAAACCCTACTTTCAACATTATTCATTTCATATGCTTAGAGATATCATTAAAATGTTCATCCTATTGGTACTTATAATTAAAACGTTGAATCACTCAGAATTATCTTCCATTGTTGTTTTCACAGATTTGTGTCGTGTTATAAAAACCGTTTACAAAACATTTTTCGCTATCTACATGAAATGGGAGACGAGGTTCAATTTTATTCCTTCCTACTTTTGTTTTAGATTGTTGATAGTCATTTTATTCAATCTTAAACTTTGTATGTAACAAGTTTAATTGTGTTCCATTTAATTATTTATGCTTAGTATTAGGAATGGATATAAAATATGCAATTCATATGGAAATACTACAAGAAATAACCCATTCTGTTTGTTTGATAATGGGATTGACAGTATGTACATCAATTTCATAAACTTCATATTTTAGTTGATAATGTTGGGGATTGCTCAAATGTTGTGGCAACTTCTATCTTATAAGATTTTTTATGTTGAATATTGTTTGTCTATCGAGCAGATATTGCTAGAGTATTATGATCTTATATCGAAAAGTTCTCATTGAAGTACTTAACTTAGTCATTCTATATAGTTCTTCCCCCGCCCTCACTATGCTTAACTTGAGTTTAGAAGAGTCATTTTCACATTCGTATTGAAAAATTCCCCTGCTTGTATTCCCTTAATGAATGGAAGAAATTTTTCTTTTTATATGCTTTTTAGATAATAAAAATACAGTGCATATCAATACATCTTTCTTGTATATATCTGTATGGACTTGAAGTTTATGATAGATATTCAAAGAAGGAAACTTAAAACCATGAACATTTATTAGGATTTTAGTTAAGTTAAGCTTCTATATGTACATATTTTAAAATTGTTTAATTGAAATTTTGTAGGATTGAAGAAGTTTTATGTTATAGGAGAATTGAAGAAAGTACTGGTGAGTATATACTTTGGAATGCATTATGTAAAGAGATCATTATGTTGCTTTCTTCCTTTTAAAAAATTATTATGTTGTTTTCCATCTTGGTTGAACTATCTTTTGAGTATATTTGTTTGGTCTCTAAGCATGCAACCTAGCTATTAGGTAAAAATGACTAAATAATGCAGTCTCTTAAGTACACTTCTAAGGATCCATAATATGAAAAAATAGGATCCATAATGTTTGACATCATGAATTGTTTAATCTTATCAAGTGGTTAAGGGAGTTTGTGGTTTTAGATCCTTAAAACAATTTGTGTTATTTTTTCCTTCTATACATGGCCTAGTCCAATAGAGTATGAGTAAGTAAAGAGTCACTATAATATTTATAGGATCATTTTCCTTTATACCTGGCCTAGTCTAATTCTCATATCTCATATTTTTCTTTTGATAGAGTATCAATAACAATAGTCAAATTAAGTGCAAGTTATTAAATTGGTATGACTCTATGTCACAGTTTTGTGAATCAAGTTTCGTTAAAAAAATGTTTGAAATTGTTAGGAATCCTCACATTTCAAGCAAGTTACCTGGAGCAGATTTCTCTTTCCGGGTACTAAGGACTTCACTCATCTTGATCTTCCTCTCTTTTATTTCATTTTCAACTACAATTGTTGTGAATTTCACTTAACATTTTTTTTTATCTACCAGGTGCCTCTCTCTCTCTCTCACTCTTATTCTTGTTTTGTTGTTTTTGAGATAATTATTGTGGATTTCACTTAAGATTGTTTTCCTATATTCTACTCTGTTTGTTTTGCTAAATTTTTCTCTTTTTTTTTTCTTCATTTGCCAAGTCTAAAATCTAAATGGCTTTTATTTGGTTGCTTCTTTTTTTGTTTCTTCTAAAATCAAGGATGCTTATCATGTCATCAGAAAGGTTTTTATCTGTGGACTTTTCTTTTTGTTTTCTCTCTCTACTTAGCATTAATGTTTTTTGGTTGGTGCA
Source organism: Benincasa hispida (assembly GCF_027475165.1). Taxonomy (NCBI): domain Eukaryota; kingdom Viridiplantae; phylum Streptophyta; class Magnoliopsida; order Cucurbitales; family Cucurbitaceae; genus Benincasa; species Benincasa hispida. The sequence continues at coordinate 45,013,207 of NC_143485.1, read as the reverse complement.
TGATTATTGTATTGGTTTCTACACTGATTTAATGCATACTTTGAGATTCTGCAGGAATAATTTCTAGTCACAAAACTGAGATCATGGTTAGTGCTTATTGCTCGATATCTAAATATGTGATATCTAATAGTTTTGCCTTTTGATTATTGATATTTTAATTCCAAAAATGTTCATGAAGGACATGATTAACAACATCAAAAGATAAAAAGTCAAATTTAGGTCTTTGTTAAGTATAATTATATTCTATCATATCGTGTTCTGTCTGTTAGCTTTGTTGTATAGGTTTTTTTATCGTCTTTTTCCTAGTAAGAGACATGATCTTCGCCAACTCGTTTTTTTTTTTTTTTTTTGGAAGTTTATTTCTACTTTCATCTCAGGATCACCATGTAAAGTTTCTCTTCAAGCGGCAATTAGAACACCAAGGTTGGTCCTATTGGTTGATTCAATTTGATTCATAATTTGGCTTTGACTTGATCTTGCTCGACAAATTTCAAGCTCTTTATGTAGGTAGATGAAATGATATCTTTACACGCGAAAAGATTGACGATGGAACTTCAATTCCACGATGCTATAATCCTCAACACTCGATGAATTTTATATTTTGTAAACGTTGTAGTATTGCAAACTACATTTGATATATTTCTTGCATTCTTGGATAATTTCTTTAATTTTTAATGTAAATTAATTACTTAATTTTAATAATGAAAAGAGATCATTGTATTTCATGCATATATTATGAAGTATTTCATATGTCTACTTAGTTAAAAGAAAGTGCTTCCAATATAAATGGACTTTGTAATTTCAATGCTAAGTTTATTATAGCATTAGAAAAAGGCTATCATATAGTAAAGATAGCATTGAAAGCAAACTATTATAAAGATAGCTGTAATGACTAATACTATTTAAAGTTTATAGCCAAATTATAGCATAAGATTAAAGCTATATATATAATATAATAGCCTTAAAAAAGGTTATCATATGTCAAATAACGCACTAGGAAAAAGCTATTATATAGTAAAGATAGTATTGAGAGCAAGCTATTATATGTTAAAGATAGCTTTAATGACTAACACTATTGAAAGTTTTCATAGGCATGCATACATGCTATTTCTTCATACTCTACTATAGCATTCATTATAGCTCTATAAGAACGCTATAAAAAATTTCAAACTTTTAATAACATGGGCTATCAAGTCTTTGAAAAAGACTATTAGAAGGCTTTTATAGTTTTTTTTGTTAGCTATTGTAACCATTATTTCTTGTAGTGAACCTTGATCACTTTGGAAAATTAGGTGTCAACCAACTAAAAAAGCTTTGGTATGAACATCAGACTTTTGTTGAAATAAGTAGACCCATGTAAAACGAGAACAATCATCAACCAATGTTAAGAAAAATCTATATGTATCCTAAAAGGTCCCCATATATCAACATGTATTAGATCAAATGTGCAAGAAGCAACATGACTATTTGAATGAAAAGATTTTTGTTTTGCTAGAGGACAAATACAACAAAATGAATTATGGAAAGAAAAATTTGACAAACATAAAGTATCTAATAAGGTAGAAAGACATTTAGGTGACAGATGACCTAAACGTTGATGCCATGTAGAAACATAAACATATTGACTACAACAACAAGAGAAGTATCACATCATTGCTAAGCACATCCAAGCCATTCTAACAATTAACCCTGCCAATCGTGACTGATAGGGAAAGATCCTGTATGAGGCAACATTTATCACGAAAATCAACTAAAATATTTCCTGAACTGAATAAGCAACCGATGGAGATGAGATTGTAGGTGAATTGAGGAACAAATAAAACATCTCGCAGTAATAAAGCACCAAGTAGTAGAATGTCCCCAATGAATTCAACAGATATACGACAACCATTAAGCAACATAACAAAAACATTGCTTGCACGACTCCAATTTTGGAACAATGACCGATTATGACAAATATGCCCATAAGCTCCTAAATCTATAATCCAATCATCAAATGATCACTGTTTGTAGTCAATTCTGAAGTATGAGGATGAGGCCAAAGAGAAAATACCTGATGTATGAGTAGTAGCAATTGGAGCTTTGATAAATTAATTCAATGAGGTTCACAAGGTCAGGTTATAGTCAATCCTGTTCAAAACAACATTGCTACGAAAATGTAGGAAACTTTCAGGTAAAGATTCCAAAATGAAGCTAATCTGACTGACTTCATTGATGCTAGACCCATTCATCTCTGCCATGTTAAAGTGGACCATCATGTTGAGAACATATTCTCAAACAGATGCCTCTTCTTACATACGGACATTGAAGATGTGTTTAAGAGCGTCATGCTTGAGCTATGTGGGCGGTTGTCCAAACATTCCCCTTAGGGACTCCATGATCTCACAAGCTATGAGCATGGGCTCATGCTTCTTGACCAAGACTTCGTTAAGACTAGCCAAGATATATGCTCTGGCCTTATCATTTTCCCGAGTCCATCACGCGTATGCTTCCTGAACGTTTCGAGGAGCATTGTGAGCTGGAATGAGAGGATGACCCTCCATCAGGACAAAATGAAGATCATCGATGATTATAATTTTGTTGATTGTATTTTTTCAACTAGCGTAATTTTCTCCCGTTAATTTATCCGCGACAAGTAAACATAAAGTAGCGGTAGCTATGTTAAAGAATTTGCTGAAAAAGAACAAACAATTTACATTTAGTCTACTTGCATTAAACCACTTAAGACTACCAATCAGATTTTTAGTAAAATAGTCTAGTGTACCCTAAGTTACATCTATTTTGCAATGATGTTTCAGTGAGGTAGGACAAAAGTCACCGTAGGATGAAAGTGCCCCTTCACTGAAATGAGACATTCTCAACCATTAGACAGAAACAACACCTTGTCACTACAACTAACAGTCACCATTGTTCGGTCCAAAATTTGTTAACATCCTTAATAATTCTGTGTAAGTGTAACCCCTCATTTTAGGTTCAAAAGTTCTGCCCCAATGAGCCAACCGTGGAGAAAAACCGATTGGGACATAAAACTATAGCAATCCCATCCATTTTTGGAGATTGAATAAAGCGTCATGCAATACTGCCATCTTTTAGGGGGACACCCACGATGCTATGAGGCGATGCGTGAAACTTTATTTAACCTAATGAGAGAGACCGAGGGATGTGCTGTAACACGTCCCGTTCCCACTTATTATAAACACTCTCTCCATTTACCTTGTTATTGACCTACCCAAATGCCACCCACCTTAGAAAAAAATCAGACTACTGATTTTATATAAGTGTTTGTTTAATTTGCTAAAAAACAATGCTTGTCTTTGATGATTAAACAATTTTGATTGAAGTCTCATTAAACTCTTAATAGACTTTTATCAAACTTGCATGTTTGTAACAAATCTATATAATTCACCTATCCAGGTAGATTCTCAGGTAGGGGTGCGACATTTCCATCAACTTAAGTATCCTAACCTAGCCAGAACCCCCCTTAGACAAAAGGTTTTTTATAGATACATTTGTTACATATTTAATATTTTATTAAGAATCTCTATTAATCCGATTAAAAGATTAAACTAAGATTTCTAATCTCATTAGAAATGTGATCTTAGGTCTATCTCAATCATATTTTAAAACAATTTTAAAAATGATTATAGCTTAAAGTTTGCATGTAACTCTTAATTATTGAATTTAATTCTAATTTCATTTGGTTATAACGATTATAAATAAATGAAACAATTAAAACATCCATTGCATGCTTGACATACTTCAGTTCATAACATTTATAAATTAATCTAAAGTAATGTCATGCTTCATGCAATCTCCATTCATTACTAATATATATAACAATTATATAACTAGGTAATGAATCATACTATAGCATACTTCCATACGTTCATTCAACCATATATTATAATAATTATAATATAAATAATGCATGGAAATGCAATAATGCATGCATACATATACTATAACATTTATACTATATGATGCATGAGCATGCTAAATAATTTAAATCATGCATGTATTATAACACTTATAATATAAAATGATGCACGAATATAAATGCATAACCTATGGTGGGTTTAAAACTATATGACATACAATATGACATATAAGATAAAACATACATCATATGTATATTTGATACAAATAGTTAATGGACCGGGATAAGACACCTAAAAGAAAAATTAAAAGGCTAACTATTACATGAGTAAGAGTCATCTGGTTCAAAACAAGTGAACCAAACCTTGAACTGCTCGAACCGAACCGCACTTCAATAAACTCTCTACAGTGATCGTGTGACAAACTTGTTGTGCGATCTTGTAACAAATGCTACACGACCGTGTAACAAAACCTACACGATCTTGTAGCATTAGCTACGCGATTGTTTAGAAAATGCTATGTGATCATGTAACAAAAGCTACAAGATCGTTTAGCAAAAGCTACACGATCTTGTAAAACTGCTTTGTCTTCTTCTTTTCTTCTTTAAAGCTCCTCGGGAACAGCACGAGCGACTCAAAACAATGAATTACAAACTTGATAGCAAAAATTATGCCAAAAAATAGGGGCCTTTACAAACCAAATTTTCAAACGAAATTAAGCCTTAAAACTAAGTATCCATCCCAAAACATCCATCAACAAAACCACATTCAAAATCATTCATCGCATGAACTTTAAACAGAATGTAGAAAAAGTAAAACCCACCATCACTGTAAAATCGATTCAACAAAAAAGAATGGAATTTGGGATTAGTAAACCAACAACTTCGCTCTGATACCAATTGAAGGATTCCAAATTGAAGGGTACCGTGAGCAGAAGAAAGATCGTCCTAAATCCCATTTTTCATTGAATGTAAATTTTACAGTAATCATGAACAAGATATGCATTTACATAAATTACAGCATGCTATAAAAAATAGGTTTTAGAAACCTTACCTTTTAAGACTTTTCTTCAAAATCCCTCGAACAGTACATGAACGCCTTGAAGACTTTCTTCAAGAAAACCTCGAACGAGAGTACGAACACTACCACAAAGACTTCCTTGGAATTAGATAGAGAACCCAAGAATGGTGGGCTCGACTATTTTGGATTGAGGGAATTAAAATTTGAATAAAGAGGAGGAAGAGTTGAGATTGTTCAAAAATAATATAAAACACATAGAATGATTGTGTCTTTCTCACCCCTATCAAATTCGATGATCAAATTATGGAAGGAGAAGACTGTCTCCTGTCTTTCAAAAAACCAAATATCACAACCACCCACTTACGTGGGTGAAGAGAAAAGAGGGGGAGGGACTCCCTCCCTCATTTTTATTTAAAATAAAATAAAAATGATATTTAATATATATAAATATAAATATGATAACTAATTTATCATATTATATATATATATATATATTAAATTATGTTATATCAAATATAACATATAACCTATAGATTTAATATTGTATCACATACAATATAACCTACAGTTTCTTTTCTCTCTTATATGACATTTAATATAAATCACATTTATATTAAATTTAACAACTATGAATCTAGTTCATATTAATAATATTTGAATCTTATTCAAATATTTATATTATCTCAGTTAATCTATAATGTATCAAATACATTATAATAATTATATCACATATAATTAAAATAACTTAATTATATATAATTAAAACCCTATATTAATTTAAACAATTCAAATTAATCCAAAAATTGATTCTCATTTAATCCTATTGAGCTACCAAGGGAACCTCATGGATCTGTAGCTTGAAGCTCCAATGGTACATGAATAATTAAGTAAACTCTTTAATTAAATTATTCACCATCCGTTAAATGTTGAGCACTCTAATAAAGATCGACAGCTGCACTCTTTGCACTACAAATATATTTCTATGTCCATTGGATATAACCAATCAACAGTACGATGACTCTTTACAAATTGCTCGTACGTACAGCTAGACCAAAATTACCATTTTTTCCCTGTAGTTACATCTAACTCCTTAAGTACCACTAATTCCTTTAATGAACAATAGATCATAGTCCAACTATAAATAAACTCTCTCAGGCTTACGGTGCCACATAGTTTAAGTCTCGGAATCAACCCTTAAAGGAGCAATTTATCTACTTACCCCTACCTCGAGGAAGGAGTGAATTTCTTCTTGTGTAGCTGTGTTCCCAACTCCCCAATCAGACAAATCCCCAAAATGGTAGGCTTGTTGAGTCAGTGATCTGGTCACTCTCATCCATACAAATCAAAGGACCGCCCTCATAGGCAGGAGTTCACAACTCACTCATGATTCAGGTGATGTTACCTATGGTCATCCTGGTGAAATATGAGTCTCTATTGAAGGAAATCGTGAATGAGGATTTCCATGAGCAGTGGAAGGATCTTTCCAAATTTTAATCATATATGAACAGACATAATTACAGTCACAAACGAAAACAATAGGCTATGTACAAAACAGAAATTACAGCATGCTTTATTACACGATCAAGGGAAGGAATTAACCATACCTTTGAAGACTCATCTTTAAGATCCCTCGATCCCGAACGCTCGATCACAGCAAAACGACAACCACGAAGGCTCGAATAATTCATCCGCTACACAACACGATCAAAACAAAGATCTCCAAGATCACGAACACTCCGAACACCACGAACGACCTTCACACAGAACCTCGATTGTGTCGAGTTGAGTATGACACCACCAAAAAGGTTACCTAGGTATTCTCTGTGTAAGAATCCAGAGTGTGGGTTCTGTGTGGACTTGGTTAGAGGATGATACTGAAGGAAGACTAATCGTGTAAACGATTGAGCAAGTGGGAGAAGATAAAGCCTATCGCATAGGTCGATGCCCAATCGTTTATCAAAAGTTATGCGATCGTCTAGCTAAAACTATGTGATCGTTTAGCTCATCGGCTAACTGAGTGTCTATCGTGTAGGAACCTCCAGATTGTCTAGTCTCTCTAAGTTGTTGTTTAGTAAATCTGATTTACTTGACAACCTTTTTCGTGAGAACTTTTCGAGATTGGAAATCTCAAATCAACATCATTACAAAAATTAGGAAAACTTTTTTCTTTTTTTATCTCACAGTTACCATAAAACTACCAATAACCTCTCACTCAATTGGTTATTAGAGAAAAAAGATAATGATCTAATAATTAATATTATTATAAATAGAAATGATAACCAACTTATCATACGATATCTATAACTTAAGTTTTAATATTTCATCTCATAAAACATATAAACCATAGCTCTTTTTCTATTTCATGGCACTTAATGTAAATCTCATTTACATTAACTGTGAACCCTGAACCCTAATTTCTCTACTTGAGTATGTTCCCTACTAAGACCAGTATGGTGAGTAGGTTAATGTGGAAACTAATATGTAGTTGTAGAGAAAAGGGTGAAAAATTAGAAGAAAAATGTGAATTTGAAAACTTGACTCTTGGGAAAAGCTTGGAAAATTGGCTAAGTATAACCCATGCGTTGGAAGCAAGAAAATTGACCAAGTGTTGTCCATGCGCTGGCCTTGATCATTTAGAGGTTATTTTAGGCGTTGAAGGAAGCCAAAGTGTGGTTAAGACCAATGCATGCGGTAGCCAAATGTATTGAGAGGTTAGAACAACATATGCGGCAGCCTCAAGTTGCGCATCCAAGGGCGTGGGACGTTGGACACGATGGTATGCATGCATGCGGCCGATGGTATGCGTGTATACGGCCGAAGAAAATGCTTTGGTTGTATACGCTGATGCGGTGCAAGGGCAAGCGGTGATGCGGTGCGAAGCATGCGGTGATGGAGGCATGCGATGATGGACGCGACAATGCTATTCAATGGTATGTAGCGATGGATGCGATGGACGCGATGGACGCGGTAGTGCTATGCGGTGGTATGCAGTGATGGATGCGATGGATGCTGCAATGCTACGCGATGGTATGCGGCAACACTATGCGTTGGACATGTGCTATGCGTTGGACATCCGAGGGCTTGTGGGGGCATAGGACAAGCTAGTAGTATGCGTTGAAAGAGTGTTGGTCATTATCCTAGTTGAGCGTATAGAGTAAAGGTAAGCCATGCGAAAAGAAAGGATATGCCGCCAAAGATGAGCTTGCGAGCATCTAGCATAAGTGACCAAGTTGTGTCAATTAGATGCACAAGGAAAGATTGAATGGATGTATGCGACGGTTGATGGTGTCTGGACATAGGTAGGTTGGGCAATTGGATAGGCGCATTTATGGTTAACATATATGAGGTTGGAAAAATGCATTCAAGGTCATCATCCGGACATGTGGCTTGTTGGGAAGAAATCTTAAGCCTTAAACAAATGAGGTGGTTGCACAAGAGGACATGCAAAATTAAGCATTTTGTGCTGGCTAAGGATGAAGAAGACACCTTAGATTGCAGTGATTGAAGGTTGCATTGATAATGTGGGGAAAATACACTTGGACATGTAGCCAAGTAGGAGGTGTCGGCATTGGAAAGTTTTTGGACGCTTATAAATAGGGCCAAGGACTTCTTTTCAGACCACAATTCAAAAGACATTAAGAAGAGTGGTAAAGTTGATTAAACTTTGCGTTGATAGCAAATCTATGCATTGGTCATAAAACTTTAAGAGGAGACGTAGTTAGGCAGTGAAGTCTGGAAACAACATCAACTTGGAATGAGAAGTTCTCCCAGTATACTTGTGCGTTTGGACTGATTTTAAAGCCATCTGAAAGCTTCGCGAGTCTGGTTTTCAGGGTAGGCCTATTGAAGAAGAAACTCCAATGGATCAAACTGGAAACTAAGAAAAAGGTAGAAGGATCAAGTTGTCGAGTAAGCTTGGGCCAGTCTTGAAGATTTAAAGATTCCGGCCGAACCACGAGGATTTCTAAGCTTAGATTTTGAGGTAAGCTTCCTGATACATTTTAGATCATGTTTGTAGAAGGAAGTATTTCAAAATAAGGCCTATAACTATGTCTAGTATTATGAGTAATCTGAGCTTTAAATTGAATCTAGATTTTAGGGATTCAAAAGGGAGCCCGAGGTAAACAAAGAACTTTTAGAGTGAAAAGTTCCTAGACGACAAGGTGAGTGACTAAAATATTTGACTAAATGTTTTAAAGTAACTATGTTTTAAAGAAAGATTATTCTCAAGCCAGCTAGTTTTACAAAGTAATTTCCAAGCAAAACTGTGAGTTATGTTTTAAACGCATGCATGTATGAGAAGTTTATTGAAAAGCTATTTCTGTGCGTTTAAATACATTCAGCATGCGTTAGTATCTTTAAAGACATGTTTTCTATACGTTATACTTTACATTATTTAAAGAGAAAGTCATTTATGACTAGTTCTACTTGAAACGCGATACCGAAGGACAATTGAGAAGGTATCCGAACAGATCGATACTGAAGGACAAGTTTAGAGAAGGTATCTGAGCAGAAGAATTGGGATGTGACGGTACTTAGTATGACCACATGCACGTAGGTAGTTAAAGTCAGAGATTGAGCAAAAGGGTTCTCTCTTGACTAGCAGTTGATGTTGGGATTTAACCGTAGCAGGGTTATTCTCAATTAAGAAACAGTGTTAATATTTTCTGGTAAAAACAGCTTTATATGTTTTATGCTTGGAAAATGTTTATATAATAGTACAAGGTTACTGTCGAAGTTTATATTTCACTTTAATCTCTTTATTAAGACTATTGCATGAGAATCAGTTATCTTTCTTAAGTCACTCACTGGGCTAGCAAGCCCATCCTATTTTCAAATGTTTTCCTTTCCCCCAGGTAGCGGTCAAATCCTCAGGAGATAGCTCTGCATCTGCTCTGCGGACAAAGATATTGTAACCCATCTGTTAGGTGGTTACTATAAATATTGTACACATGTTACAGTTGTTCATATAGAGACTAAGATTTTGGGTATCAGAACTTGTGAAACTATTAATGTAATTACTCTAAATATGTTGCATTTTTTAATTAATAAATTTTGGCCATTGAGGCATCCGCTGTATATGAGTTTTACATTGGTATCATAGTTATTTCTGCAAGAATTATTAGGCAGTAAGTGTCAGCAAAATGGTTGATAACTGCTGCAGTCATGTCCTTTTCTTGGCTTAGAGGGTAGTCTGGGACGGGGTGTGATAGCTTGGTATTAGAGTTCATGCATTAGATTAAGTCCCATAAATAAGTCCCTAACATGTGTACTTAATAATTAGGCAAAGATGCTGAGGAGAAGTGGCAAGCTGAGCAGGCAGACTGAGAGAAATGTTGACCCTACTAGCGGAGGCCCTGAAGTTAGACAGGACCCAGATCCGAAGGGGAAGAGAGTTAGAGACTCATAAGGGCAAGAAGCGACTTCTGCAAATGAGTCGAGTACCCCATGGGTAAATGTAGATCCCTAAATGGAGGGTCAAGTATTTGATAAAATCGCTCAGAGAATTGCGGCAAGTGTAGGATCGATTCAGACCGATCCAGAGAAGAAATTCAGCGTCGAGAGGCTGAAAGCTTTAGGTGCCACAACGTTTGATGGAGCCACAGATCCAGTAGATGCTGAGGTTTGGTTGGACTTGATTAAGAAATGTTTTAATGTTATGAGATGCCCTGAGGACCGTAAGGACGGATTAGTGGCATTCTTGTTGCAAAAAGGTGTTGAGAAATGGTGGAAAATGATAGAGGCCAGAAGAAGTAGTTCAAAAACCATGACTTGGCTTGAGTTCAGACAAGTATTTGAGGATAAATACTACCCTAGTGCTTTTAAAGAAGCAAAGAGGGGAGGAGTTTCTTAGGCTAACTCAGGGATCGATGACGGTTGCTGAGTACAAGCAAAGATGTACAGAGTTATCTCAGTATGCCCTTCCGATCATTGCGGAAGAGAAAAAGAGATGTAGAAGATTTGAAAATGGCCTAAGAAGAAAGATACGTACACCCATTCCTCTACATCTGATTGGGTGAATTTCACTCAGTTAGTTGAGACCACTATCAGAGTTAAACGGAGTGTAGCGAGGGAAGATATACTCCAGCCAGGTGCAGAACAGTTCAGGACACTTGGAGAAACGAAAGGTAAGAGTTTTAGACCCCCGTTCTTTGGACAGTCAGGTATGAGAAGTTTTGGAGGCACGAGCCAACAGGGTTCGAGTCGAAAGAGATCAAGACCTGTAGTTGGACCGAGTGGTAGACCAGTATCAGGTCATACTAGCGAGTCAGTAGCTAGTACAGGAAGGAGACCACTATGTGTAAACTATGGTAAGCACCATACAGAAATATGTTATGGCAACAAGAATGTATGCTTTCAGTGCGGACAAGCAGGGCACTTCAAGAAAGATTGTTCCTGGCTAGGTCATGGAGTATAAGGTAAATGAAAAGAAGTTACCCAGATTGTAGACCAACCTAGAGCGATTGGAGCCAGAGGTGAGGGATCCGGTGCAGCTAAGCAGAAAGGGGTAGTTGGACGACCCCAATAGCAATAGCAACAGCAGCAGGGTAGAGTATACGTTGTGACACAATAGGAAGCGGAAGAGGCTCCATATGTCATAACTAGTACGATAACTTTATGTAATCAGTCCATTTATGCGTTATTTGGTCCTGGTGCTACGCACTCATTCATATCTAGCATGTGTGCATTGCATATAGATAAAGTACTTGAGGTATGAATGAGGATTTGTTTATCTCTACGCCTATAGGAGGTACTCTAGTTGTACATGAGTATTACAGGAATTGTGAAGTAATTCTTGGGAATCAAAGTTGATGGGTTGACTTAATTCCATTAGAATTACTAGAATTTGATGTTATCTTAGGTATGGATTTCCTAAGTAAATACTATGCCACTATGGATTGTTTTAAGAAAGAAATAGTGTTTAGAAAACCAGGTGAAAAAGAAATAACCCTGGTAGGAAGTAAAAGATTACTTCCAGGAAGTTTAATATCAGCAGTGAAGGCTAGGAAGTTGCTAAATAAGGGATGTGAAGCCTATTTAGCCTATGTAGCAGTTTCACAGGATAAGAAGCTGAGACCTGAGGATGTACCTGTGGTACAAGAATTCTTAGATATGTTCCCTGAAGAGTTACCAGGCTTACCACCTGACAGGGAAATAGAGTTTACTATTGAGTTAGTTCTAGGTACAACACTTATATCCCAAGCACCATATAAGATGGCACAAGCAAAACTGAAGGAGTTAAAAGTTCAGTTATAGGAACTTGTGGATAAGGGGTACATTAGACCTAGTGTGTCGTCTTGGGGAGGGCCAGTCTTGTTTGTCAAGAAGAAAGACGGTACTCTTAGATTATGTATAGATTATAGACAGTTGTATAAGGTAACCATCAAGAACAAGTACCCATTGCCTCGTATAGCTGATCTCTTTGATTAGTTAAAGGGAGCCACAGTTTCTCTAAGATAGATTTGAGATCAGGTTATCACCAGTTGAGGGTGAAAGACATAGATGTTCCAAAGATTGCATTCAGAACTAGGTATGGACATTATGAGTTCCTAGTAATGTCGTTTGGATTGACGAATGCTCCTGCGGTATTTATGGACTTGATGAATAGGATATTTCATCTTTATCTGGATCATTTTGTGATAGTTTTCATAGACGATATACTAGTATATTTTAGTAATGCAGAGAAGCACAAAGTACATTTGAGGATGGTGTTACAAATTCTAAGGGAAAAGAAGTTATATGCCAAGTTTAGTAAGTGTGATTTTTTGTTAAACCAAGTCGTATCTTGGGCATATAGTTTCAGCTGACGGAGTTAGCGTAGATTCCCAAAAGATAGAAGCAATAGTCAACTGGGAATGACTCATGAATGTAACAGAAGTATGAAGTTTTCTGGGTTTAGCAGGTTATTACAGGAGATTCGTGGAGGGTTTTTCTAAGATAGCTCTACCATTGACAAACCTAACCCGAAAATATGCGAAGTTTGAGTGGTCGTCAGAGTGCGAGCACTGTTTTCAAGTGTTGAAACAGAGGTTAGTATCAGCACCAATGTTAACCTTACCTACACCGGGTAAAGAGTTTGAGGTCTATTATGATGCATCCCAACAAGGGTTAGGATATGTGCTGATGCAGGAAGGAAAGGTAGTAGCCTATGCTTCTCGTCAGTTAAAGAAGCATAAATGTAACTACCCTACGCACGATTTAGAGTTAGCAGCAGTTGTATTGGCTCTAAAGTTTTGGAGACATGACCTGTTTGGTGAGCGTTGTCATATATTCACTGATCATAAAAATCTAAAGTATATATTTGATCAGAAAGAGCTAAACTTAAGACAGAGAAGATAGATCGAGTTGATCAAAGATTATGACTGTAC